>NC_136264.1:2667555-2735055 GCF_964187855.1 Myxine glutinosa | reverse complement strand
CACACACCATGGATGCGCACCACAGTTTGGAAGCTTGGGTAAGGAAGTGCAGAGAACAGAGGAAATCGCCTCCATTCCCCGAGACACCTTGTACCTCCGAACAAGCAACCGCTAGTTGTCCATTAGCATCTTGTGGATACATAATCGCTCCGTTCACCCCACCAAGTAATTCAACGTTCCCACAATTCGCCTCACACCTATGAGCGTCACGAGACGCTGGCCCATGAAAATCGAGGAGGACCCATCACGTGCCGCAGCCTAGAGACAGAGGTGTGGCGGACACAAAAGCCCACTGGCGTGGTGACATCATTCCGCGCACCAAGTGGGCGGTGGCCACGCCCGAGGGGTAGGCGTGGCCTCATGATATACACCGGGCGCGCAGCCCGGAGCGCGCCAGTGTTACAGTGAGCTCCTGAAATAAAGACGCTTATAAGTTACCGCTTGTCCGCTTCCTCCTTGCTCGCAAGCAGCGCGCGTAACGCCGCGCTTTACTGGTGACCCCCTCGACGTTGGATCTGCCGGAGCGACCCTTCCACACGCGATGCCATTGCCATGGCCAACTTCATCAAACTTCCCGAATTTTGGGAGGCTCAGGCCGAAGTCTGGTTCGTCCAGGCCGAAGCCCAATTTCAGCTTCCGCGCCTCACCGGCGATGACACGCGCTATTGCCACGTCGTCGTCTCGTTCGGGCCCGGCACGGCCGCTCGAGTTGTGTCCGTCCTTCGCCACCCACCGGACGGCCACAAGTACGAGGCACTCAAGCGGCTACTCCTAGCCACGTTCGGCCTCACGGACGATGCACGGGCCGACCGCCTCCTGGATCTCCCCAAGCTCGGTCACACGTGCCCGTCGGTCCGAATGGACCATATGCTGTCACTGTTGGGCGACGAAGCCCCCGGTTATCTATTCCGGGTACTTTTCCGTCGCCAACTTCCAGCGCAGGTTCGCCTCGCGTTGGCCGGGACCGGGCTAACGGAACCCCGAGCATTGGCAGCCGAGGCGGACAGGTACTTCGCCGCTTCGGACATGCGGGCGAGAGTCGGCGTGGTCGTCACGGCCCTCGAGGCTGATGCTGCTGATGCTGCTGATGCTGCTGATGCTGCTGTTCCACAGCATCAGCTTATACAGCATATGCAGCATGCTGATACGCACCTCGTGACCGCCGCCACGCCCCGCCCACCGCCGCGGCGAAAACCGCCACCGCGGGGAAACCCGCCAACTCCACCGGCCTGGCGGAGCCAGCCGCGCTCCTCCAGCTCCAACACCTGGTGCTGGTTCCACGCCAAGTTCGGCCACGAAGCTCGGCAGTGTCATCCGCCATGCTCCTTCAACAGGTCGGGAAACGCCCGGGCCGGCGCTCAATAGTGGCGATGAGCGCCGGCCGTTCGAGCAGCCTGCTGTTCATAACGGACACCTTCTCTGGGCGCCGTTACCTGTGCGACACGGGAGCGCAGGTGAGTGTCATTCCCGCCGGCACGTCGGACAAGCACGCCGCGGGTGGGGGCCCCACGCTGCTTGCCGCGAACGGGACGCCCATCCGTACGTACGGAAAACGCTGCCTCTCTCTGCGGTTCGGAAGGCAGGTTTTCCGATGGACGTTCGTCACCGCCGACGTGCCCATGGCACTGCTTGGCGCGGACTTCCTGTGCGCTAATGGGCTCCTGGTCGACGTCAAGCGCAGACGTCTTGTCCAGGCCGAGACGTTCAGCTCGCTCGCTTGTGCGTTGCCCAGCTCAACGAGCGGCTTGCCAAGCGGCTTGCCGAACGGTTCGGTTCCGGCCACGTTGGTCTGTACGCTTCCGGCAGCGGACGCATTCACACGCCTCCTCGCCGGCTTCCCGGCCCTCACACGGCCAACCTTCTCGGCGGGGGCCGTCAAGCACGGGGTGGCCCATCACATCCCCACCGTCGGGCCACCGGTCTACGCCCGGGCACGCCGCCTCGAGCCGACGAAGCTGGCGGTGGCAAAAGCGGGGTTCGCTTCCCCGGAGCGACTCGGCATCGTTCGGCGCTCAGAGAGCGCTTGGGCGTCGCCACTGCACATCGTGCCGAAGCCCGGCGGGGGATGGCGACCGTGCGGGGACTATCGCCGTCTCAATGACGCCATGACTCCCGACCGCTACCCCGTCCCCCACATTCAGGACTTTTCCGCCCGTTTGGCGGGCAGGTCCTTCTTCTCGAAGGTGGACCTCATACGCGGCTACCATCAGGTCCCCGTCAGGCCGGAGGACGTCCCGAAGACGGCGGTCATCACGCCATTCGGACTCTTCGAGTTCCTGCGCATGCCCTTCGGTCTGAAGAATGCGGCTCAGGCGTTCCAGTGACTGATGGACAGCGTCCTGCGCGACTTGTATTTTGTCTACGTCTACCTGGACGATATCCTCATCGCCAGCGCGTCCCGCGAAGAGCACCTACGCCACCTCCGCACGCTCTTCGAACGCCTGCGCCAGCATGGCCTGATTGTGAACCCCGCAAAGTGCCGGTTCGGCGCCGCCATAATCGATTTTCTGGGGCACCGTGTCACCAGGCACGGAGCCGTCCCCCTGCCGGCCAAGGTGGAGGCAGTGAAGGGGTTTCCGCGCCCCCGCACGATCAGAGGGCTGCAGGAGATCCTGGGCATGGTGAACTTTTACCATCGGTTCCTGCCCTGTATCGCCCAGCACCTGCGCCCCCTGCACGAAGCTCTCCGAGGTAAGCCGGGCAAAGGCGACGTTACCTGGACCGAACAGATGGACACGGCGTTCACGGGCACGAAGCTCGCCTTGGCTAACGCCACCATGCTCGTGCACCCGGCACCCGATGCACCGATCGCCCTCACCACCGATGCCTCGGACTACGCGGTGGGCACGGTGCACGAGCAATGGGTGCGTGGAGCTTGGCAACCGCTGGCGTTCTTTAGCCGGCAGCTTCGCCCGCCCGAACGCCGTTACAGTACCTTCGACCGCGAGTTGCTCGGGCTTCACTTGGCGGTCAGGCACTTACGCCATCTGCTCGAGGGCCGTGCGTTCACTGCCTTCGTCGACCACAAGCCGCTGATCTTCGCGATGGGCAAAGTCACCGAGCCGTGGTCGGCCCGGCAGCAGC
Organism: Myxine glutinosa; assembly: GCF_964187855.1. NCBI lineage: Eukaryota > Metazoa > Chordata > Myxini > Myxiniformes > Myxinidae > Myxine > Myxine glutinosa. Next base: position 2,731,971 of record NC_136264.1, on the reverse strand, counting down.
GTCACCTCTCGGCCGTGTCCGAGTACACGACGGACATCCAGCACGTCACGGGGAAGGACAACCCGGTGGCGGATTGCCTTTCCCGGGCCATCGCCCACGCAGTCCACCTCGGCATCGACTATGCCCGGATGGCAGAGGACCAGGCCTCTGACCCCGACGTCCAGGCCTTGCGGACCGCCGTCACGGGCCTCCGCGTCACCGAGGTGCCGTTCGACGGCGCGGGCATGGCCCTCTTGTGCGACGTCTGCCTTGGGCGTCCTCGCCCCATTGTGCCCGCGGGCTGGCAGCGCCAGGTGTTTGACGCCATCCACGGCCTGTCCCACCCGGGCGCGAGGGCCTCCCAAAGGCTGATCGCCGACAAGTTCGTCTGGCATGGCCTCCGGAAGGCCGTCCGCGGCTGGGCCAGGACGTGCCTCGCGTGCCAGCGTGCCAAGGTGCACCGGCACACCCAGGCCCCGTTGGGCCCGTTCACGGTGCCGGAACGCCGGTTTGACCACGTCCACGTGGACCTGGTGGGACCTCTGCCCCCCTCGCGGGGTTTCACCTACGTCCTCACCATGGTGGACCGCACCACCCGGTGGCCGGAGGCCGTGCCCTTGGCGTCGACAACGGCGGCCGATGTCGCGCAGGCTTTCATCGCCACCTGGGTCGCCCGGTTCGGCGCCCCCTCAGACATCTCGTCCAACCGCGGCCCCCAGTTCACCTCAGAGCTCTGGGGGGCGGTCGCGCATGGGCTCGGGGTCCGGCTGCACTGAACCACGGCCTACCACCCCCAGGCTAATGGCCTGTGTGAGCGATTTCACCGCTCATTGAAGGCCGCGCTCCGGACCACCCTCCGCGACGGCGGCTGGGTCGACAGGCTCCCCTGGGTCCTGCTGGGCCTCCGGATGGTGCCCAAGGAGGACCTGCGCGCATCCGCGGTGGAGTTGGTCTTCGGGCAACTGCTGCGGGTGCCGGGCGAGTTCCTCCCCGACTCCACGGCACCATGGTCCGCGGCACAGCAGCGCTCCGCTCTGCAAGAGACCGCCCAGAGGTTCGCCCTGGTGCCAACGGCATGCCACGGGCACCCACCGACGCACGTCGCCCCGGAGCTTTGCACGGCGGAGTACGTCTTCGTCCACCACGATGCCCACCGGACACCACTGCGGCCCCCGTACGACGGGCCTTTCCGCGTGCTGGAGACCGGGGCGAAGCACTTCACCCTGGACATCGGCGGTACTCCTGACCGCGTTTTGGTAGACCGCCTCAAGCCGGCCCACCTCGACGTGGACCATCCACCGCCAGTGGCCCGACCCCCACGTCGGGGCCGCCCCCCTGCGGGCAGACCCCCGGCACCGCCCAGCCCCGCCGCCACGCCGCCCCCCGGTCCTGCACCCATCCCAGGGGCAGCCAGGGGCATCCCACCTGGCATCCCTGCACCCCGGACCCCGCCGATCACCAGGGGGCGCTTCGGCCGGGTCATTTGTCTGCCCCGCAAACTGGCCCTCCAGGTGCGCGGGAATTCTGGGGGGGGCGCGTGTGGCGGACACAAAAGCCCACTGGCGTGTTGACATCAATCCGCGCACCAAGTGGGCGGTGGCCACGCCCGAGGGGTAGGCGTGGCCTCATAATATACACCGGGTGCGCAGCCCGGAGCGCGCCAGTGTTACAGTGAGCTCCTGAAATAAAGACGCTTATAAGTTACCGCTTGTCCGCTTCCTCCTTGCTCGCAAGCAGCGCGCGTAACGCCGTGCATTAGAGGTGTGTCTGTATACAGATATATATATATATATATATATAGATATATATAGATAGATAGATATATATGTATATAGATATATATATATAAATACATCTATTTATATATATATATATATATATATATATATATATATATATATATATATATATATATATATATATATATATATATACATGTGTATAAAAGATACATAGGTGGTTCAAAAAATATGGTTCAAAAAATATATATATATATATATAAATATATATATATATATATACTTAAAGGGAGGTGCTTCATATAAATATATATATATATATACATACAGGTAGGTGCTTCATATAAAAAAATATATACATACGTAGGTGCTTCATATAAAAAAATATCTATATACAGTATATACATAGGTGCTTCATATAGAAAAAAAATATATATATATACATAGGTGCTTCATATAACAACAACAACAACAACATACATTTTAAAGGCCATTTTCCCTACTAGAGCGGGGGTTAGCCTTGCGGTCCCCATATATAGGTGCTTCATATAAATAAATAAAAATATATATATACATAGGTGCTTCATATAAAAAAAAAAAATATATATATATATACATAGGTGCTTCATATTAAAATATATATATGTATATATATATATATATATATATATATATATATATATATATATATATATATATATATATATGTATATATATATATATATATATATATATATATATATATATATATATATATAGAGAGAGAGAGAGAGATGCTTCATATAAAAAAATATCTATATATACAGTATATACATAGGTGCTTCATATAGAAAATATAAAGGGTGATTCAAAAGTCAGAAAACATAGGGAACAAGAAAGAACAATCAGAGATTGCAAACCCTCGCCAGGATGTGTTTTCAATGGTTTTTAAGGATTTTGTGTTAAAAACAAATATGGCGGCCGAACCACGTGACCGATGACGTCATCATTATTTGTTTTCTAAACTAATTTATTCCTTGATGATGCTCAAGAAATTTCATCTTGATCGGATGAAGTTTTGTACTTGTCGAATTATGACGTCATAATTTAGGCACCTATGACATCATCATTAACATATTTTATTCCCCTTGGAGAGTTCTTTACAATGAGCCATGTCTCAATTTTTTCTATTCAGCACTTTCGGAGATATAGAGGTGCAAGGTTTTTCCGTTTTTCCAAGATGGCGGCCGAACCACGTGACCGATGATGTCATCATTTTTTTTTTCTCCACCAGTTTATGCCGACATGGCGCTCAAGAAATTGCATCTTGATCGGATGAAGTTTTGTACTGGTCGAATTATGATGTCATAATGGAGGCACCAATGACATCATCTTTAACATATTTTATTCCCCATGGATAGTTCTTTACAATGAACCATGGCTCAATTTTTTCTATTCAGCACTTTCGGAGATATAGAGGTGCAAATTTTTTCGGTTTTTCCAAGATGGCGGCCGAACCATGTGACCGGTGACATCATCATTAACATATTTTATTTCCCATGGAGAGTTCTTTACAATGAGCCATGTCTCAATTTTTTCGATTCAGCACTTTCGGAGATATAGAGGTGCAAATTTTTTCGGTTTTTCCAAGATGGCGGCCGAACCACGTGACCGATGACGTCATCAATTGGTCGCAGTCTATTCCAGGGCAAGACAAATATGAGTGTAAAGTTTGGCGATTCTACGTGCAACGGTGTAGACATAATGCTGCAAACAGGCAAACAGACAGACAAACAGACCGACCAACCGATCAACATACTTCCCGGAAAATATTCCGGCAAGTAACAAACAAACAAGAAGACGTCATGCTGAGCACGATACTTGCAAAATCCGCCCCCCACCCCCAAGAAAAAAAATTCCATTGATACAGCAAATTGTCCATTTCATCAAGATTAACATTGACTATCCTGATCAAAACTCCGGTCAACAGGAAGAAAAGTGACAATTTTTCAGATGAAAAATGATGATTTTGTAAGGTTGACCTTGAGTTGACCTTTGACCTTTTGACCTCAAAAATAGTTAGTTTCCCTATTTAGTGACTCAATGTGCTGTTCTGTTCCTGAATGCTGTTCAGCTCAAATGCTGTTCAATTTTCAAGTCAATCGGATGAAAATTGAGGATTTTAAAAACTTGGCCTATGTTTACCTTTTGGCCTATGTTGACCTCAAAAATAGTTGGTGGTTGAATTCAGTGACCATATATGTAAATCCTCTTCGAATTTCAAGTCAATCAAATGAAAATTGGTGATTTTAGAAATTCGGCCTATGTTGACCTTTTGGCCTATGTTGACCTTTTAGCCTATGTTCACCTAAAATATAATTTGTGGTTGAATTCAGTGACCAGATATGCAAGTCATCTTCAAATTTCAAGTCAATTGAATGAAAATTGTGGATTTTAGAAATTTGGCCGATGTTGACCTTTTGGCCTATGTTGACCTTTTAGCCCATGTTCACCTAAAATATAATTTGTGGTTGAATTCAGTGACCAGATATGCATGTCCTCTTCAAATTTCAAGTCAAAAGCCTGTGCTCCTGCCTCACACCTAGCTCGGCTTCACGCTGTTGAAACCAAAGCTTTCAGAATCATTGGAATCTCCTGCGATGAAGCTAACTCCGAGGGCCTTTCACTTACTCAACGCAGGCAGGTTGGTGGTCTTTCCGTCTCCTACCGACTCCTCTCCGGCCTTGCTCCCCCAGCTCTCTCTGGGCTCTGTCTCGCAAATATTCCTACAGGTCGCACAAGATCTTCCTGCAACCCACTTATGGTTAAACTGCCAAAATCAAGACTCTCTGCTCACCTTCACTCCTTCATTCCCCTTTTCTCCCGCCTCTGGAACAAACTCCCCCACTCCCTTCAATCCCACTCCTCCCTCCAGGTCTTTAAAACAGCTGTTCACCACCATCTCTTATCTTCCCCCATCCAAAACCTTGATCTTTTCTACCCCCGCTAATTCACCCCAGATCCACTTTTTTGAAATTCCAACTTCTTTCCTGGAAGTCCTTGCAGTGTTCAAATGTTTTATACCTCTCCCACCTCCCCCCAAGCCCTCTCCCTCCCACAGTTCTCTCGATGTCCCTGCTCTCAAATGTTGTCTTTGTGTCCTTCCCCCTCTCTCCCCATCCTGTCTACTGCTCCCCTTATTTTTTGTGTTTTATGTGTCGGTTTGACTTTTTGTTTGATTAATGTTAGCTCTTTCACGAGCCTCGATCTTGTATACAAAAAAAAAAAAATCGGATGAAAATTGAGGATTTTAGACATTTGGCAAAGTTGGTGACCTTTGGCCTATGTTGACCTTTTGACCCCAAAAACAAGAGGCTACTCAATTGGGACGAGCTATACAACTTGGTGAAGTTTCGTGACGATCGGTTTAGAATTGTGACCTGTAGGCCGGTGACAAACAAACAGACCAATATACTTGATTGATACAATATACAGACCACAAACGCAACCGAGCAATATACTTGAAAAATCTTCGATTTTGCAACTAACAAACAAACAAACAAACGGACTGAAATGGAATACCCTCTCCTCAGGTGAGGGTAACAATTACATATGAAAACATTGGACTCTGATCTAAATCCGGATCCGGATCTTCGAATCATTTCGTCCTTGTCACATACACAACCTCTCCACCAAATTTCGTCCAAATCCGTCCACAACTTTTTGAGAAATCACCTTTAAAGACAAACAAACAACAATTATGTGGTGGATAGCACGATACCTGCGAAATCTCTAAGATGAGTTGTTTACCTTCGTCCTATTTTGACCTTTTGACCCCAAAATCAATAGGCCTCTTCCTTATGGTCAATTCTACCTTTCGGTGAAGTTTTGTAAAGATCGGTTTGAAATTGTGACCTGTAGGCGATTGACAGACAGACAGACAGACAAACAAACGGACACAATAATGCACAAGATCAAGCACTTGAAAATGTTTGGTTTTCGCAAGAAACAAACAAACAGACAGGTGTGAAAATACCTCCACCCACCTTCGGTAACCAGCAAGAGCAGATCCGGTCTCGGACAACGTTTCATCCACTTCCCAGCGAACTTCCTCGGGCCAATATATTCAGGTGTTGTGAATGAAAAGTGGTGAAGTCGTTTCTCTGAAAGTTTTGCTCATTTCTAGCTCACCTGGACTTTAGTCCGGTGAGCTTATTTGATTGACCAGTGTCCGTAGGTGAGTCGGTGAGAGAGCCCGTAAACACTTCAGGTATTATCGCTTGAACCAAATACACGATGATGATGAAACTTGGCCACAAGATGCATATCTGATGCCTAAAGAAGGTGCACTGACCACATCAAAATCTGAGCACACTAAAGGGGTTTACCGGGGAGATAGGTGTTAATCCCCCAAAATAGGTATTTCTTTTTTTCTCCAAAAACTATACACGCGATTTCAATGAAACTTGATCCCAACCTTGATCGCCCATGTTGTCCCAAATTTAAAATATCAGGGTCTGATGGGCTCTGTGGGGGGTTTGAGTGGCTGTTGCTCCTGATCCAGGTGAGCTTGAGCAGCCGCAGTCCGATTTTTATAAACTACTACCTGCAGGTGATCAAATGGTTTGTGGTGTCATTTGCAAACAAAAATTGGTTTAAAAAATCCCATGGATTATTCATCTCCACACATACGATGTGCAATGCAAAAAGAACATTTATCAATGCCAAAAAGTCATCTTTATTTACCAGTTACTGTGTTTGAGTATTGATTAACCGAAGAACAACCTGACCTTTAAATGGCACAAGTTCGTTAATGATTTCTTTTTAAAAACAAAACGAATATAAGGAACTTCTGCGAGCACGGAGCACAAAGTCTGGAAGCAAAATGAGCGCCATGAGAAGCGTGACCCTGCTGCTGTTTCTCCTCGTCTCCTCGGCTTGGACTCAACTTTTGGATTTCGAATATGACAACGAGGTTGATTGAAGTCCTAAATTTCCTAATATGACTGGAAAATCCTAAATGAATGACATTTAAAATATGGGTCTTTGTTTGGTATATATAACATGGGTCATTTAAACATGGTATATATATATATATATGTATGTATGTGTACGTGTATGTGATATACACACATGTATATATATATATATAGGTATATATATATATGTATGTATGTATGTGTACGTGTATGTGATATACACACATGTATATATATATATATAGGTATATATATATATATGTGTGTATGTGTACGTGTATGTGATATACACACATGTATATATATATATATAGGTATATATATATATATATGTATGTATGTGTACGTGTATGTGATATACACACATGTATATATATATATATATAGGTATATATATATATATGTGTGTATGTGTACGTGTATGTGATATACACACATGTATATATATATATATATGTGTGTATGTGTATGTGCATAACAAATTTGGTTAAGTTTAAGCACCATAGTTATTCCTGAAATTGCATTTTGCTTTTAACAGGATGAAGATGAAAAAGTAAAGGAAGAAGAAGGTGACACGGACGTGAGTATTGTTTTGCGAACCCGGTACACCATAAACAATAGTAAATCGGGAATGTCGAGGATTTTAAATTTTTTAGTTGACAGCAATTGACAAATGAAGTTGCAAATCTCATATTATGTTACACAGGAGAGAGTTTCTTGCAGTCGTAGGTTTTGATACCAGGTGATTCCTGCAGGAGTCGAGCGAGGCTGGCGCACGGGGCGTTCGGCCCATCGCTTCTGGTGGCAGCGGAGGTTTCAGGATGCCGGAGAGGCCGCGACACACCGGAAGTGGCCGTCATTACGGGGCGAGGCCCACCAAACCACCAGCAGCTGCTGCGAGCACCAAACCTTCACAGCTGGAAGAACATGGTGGCTGTGTCATCAGTGACAGTGACTTGGTATGTGATGCAACATATGACTGGCTCGTTACTTACATGCCAACGCTGTTCTCTTGATATTAATGAAATGAAGCATCATGCTTGGGTCGGTAAGACCTTCGAGGGTGCACACTGGTCTTTGAGCCATCTAGGCCTGGGTTCGAATGTCGACCCAGATATAAACTGTCATCTTGGCGCATTCACATGCGTGGCGATGCATCGACATGTGTGTGCTCCATCCATCGGAAGGATGCCCACCAGGTCATTGGTGGGCATTTTTAAAGATCCCATGGTGGTTGTTTTGTAAATGGTAAACCAAGTCAAGGCTAAAACTCTCTGAAATTTTAAATTCCTGAAACCTCCAGTCCAACTGCAGGCCGAGCTCCTCGATTCGTAGACATTTAATTTAAATCGACATTATAAAACGTCTTGCTATCTCGTAGAAAGACGTTTCTCGGCCAAACTCACAAAAAGGTACACTAAAATAAGTAGTAGTACTAGATGAGGCACCAAGTTTGGCAAAGGCCTATGGTGTAAATGAATGTGGTTCGACAGGCCTTGTCTCACACATTCGAGTCTTGAGGAAAAATAATGCAATTTTCCACATTTTGGGGGGAAAACATGTCCTAACCCATATAATAGGGTTTATTGATATTCTGTTCCTATAAATGCTGAGTACCAAGCAAGGAAGCAGAAAATATAATCGTTAAAACCTTTGGTACGACTCGGCCAGAGTCCGAATCAAACCACTGACTCGGCAGATGGTCTTAACCGCCTCGGCAGGTGGTCTTAACCACCAGATGGTCTTAACCGCCTCGGCAGGTGGTCTTAACCATACAATGCCATCGGGTCTGATTTATTTTGATTTTTTGAATTACAATTAATCGCATAAAATTAAATCACGTTTGTCTGTCTTGGACTCTGGAATCTAAAACTAGCAACATTATTGTTGTCACAAAATCCGAAGGAAGGTCCTTGACTCGATCGATCTGCACCTGCAGGTCGGTGAACTCCAAACTCGAGTTTATTAGCCGTCGTTGGACCTATTAGCTGCTGGTCTTCGGGGGATTATGGATTTGGTCTCGTCCGTCCGTCTGTGTGTCCGTGCGTCCGCAACCATATCTAGGAGATGTATTGACCGATTTTGTTCATACTTGGCCCAAAGACAATACATGATGATATACATGGTCACATTATTTTGTTTTCCGATGCGATTAAAGATGGCCGACTGGCGGCCATTTTTAGTTGTACAAAACCCGATGTTGAACACATCCACAACCATTTCTCGGACACGCATTTACCAATCTTATTCATACCTGGCACACACATAATTAATGATTGCTTACATATGCACGTCATTTTCTTTCCGAGATCAGATCCAAGATGGCCGACTGGCAGCCATTATGTTACTTAAATGTGTCCCCAACCATTTCTCGACATGCATTGCCCGATTTTGTTCAAACTCGGCATAAAGACAACACCTGAGATGAGAGTTTATATATGCAGAAGATTTTGTTTTGTAATCCGACCAAACATGGCCGACTGGCACACTTTAACTCCATACAGCAAAATGATGAAAACCATGGGGGCGTGACATTTTATGTCTTTACCTCCACCATCAAAGGTGGATGGAGGTTATGTTTTCACCCCTGTCTGTTTGTCTGTCCGTTTTTTTGTGAACAAAATATCTCAAAAAGTTGTTCACGGATTCGGACGAAATTTGGCAGAGATGTAGCGCATGTGACAAGGACCGTAGTGAACACACATTCGTGTTAAAAGATTGGCCTTTAAAACTAGGGGGAGGTGTTGGGGGGACAGACATTATGAAGGGGGACACACCTTATGAATGGGACACATCTGCACAAACACACACAAACTGACATTGCGTTTTATATGGTAGATGTTAACTTATCACCTTTTTGTTAACCCTACATCACTTATCGATCACTCCTAAAGACTTTGTGACATGGCCGGTGTTTGTGATTCTGCAGGGGGTACATTGTCCAACCGGCTGTGAGCTACGAAATGAGCTCATCAAGCAGAGGCCAATGCCTCAACGGAGGTTGAACAACATTCTACACAACATTACATCTTTAAAATCGAGCTTTAACAGCCTGACCATCAACTCTGACAACATCATGCGCAGCGTGCAGAACCTAAGAAGCAGGATGCAAGGTGAACACCAAAAGTGGAAAGACTGTGGTTACCGACGTCGTTTACACAACATGATAAACAAGTCACACAACAGAGTTATAACAAAAAATAATCTGCATTTTGATAGCTTATGTATATTGTTGGTCAAAAATGAAAGGCATCACCAAACCGCACGATTTCCAGCAACGAATTGGCTCTCATCTGACGTTTTACCATTGAGTCGTCTTCATACGAGACTGTCCAGGCATTCTGCACCAGGTCATTTTCAAGGAAAAGACCCTGAAGACCCAATGGACCCCAAATACCCCAAATTTTGGTAAGACCCAAAGACCCAAAAGACCCTAAGACCTCAAGGACCCAGAAGACCCTGAAGTCCAAATAGACCCTAAACACCCAAAACACCCGAAGACCCAAAATACCCTGCAGACTGTTAAAGACACAAAAGACCATGAAGACCCAGAAGTCCCCAAAGGCCCAAACGACAGAAAAGCCCAATTGACCACAAACACCCAAAAGACCCCAAAGACTCTTAAATACCCAAAAGACCACAGATACCCAAAAGACACTGAAGACCCCAAATTCCCCAAAGACCCACAAAGACCCCAAAAACCCAAAAGACTGAAAAGACCCCAATACCCTTAAAGACCCAAATAACCCAAAAGACCCAAAATACACCAAATACTATTAAAGACCCAAAAGACCACAAAGACGCAAAAGACCCCCAAATACCCTTAAATACCCAAAATACCACGAACACCTAAAAGACCCTGAAGATCAAAAAAACAAACTCCAAAGACCCTTAAATATCCAGAAGACCCAAAAGACCCAAAATACCCCAAAGACCGCAAGACCCTTAAAGACCCAAAAGACAACAAAAACCCAAAAGGCCCTGAAGGCCCAAAATTCCCCAAAGACCCATAAAGACACCAAAGACCCAAAACACTGAAAAGACCCCAAGACCCTAAAATACCCAAAAGACCACTAAGACCCAAAATACCCCAAAGACCCAAAATGCCCCAAAGACCCTGAAGATCCAAAGACCCCAAAGACCCATTCACTTTTCATTATGTACCCTCCAAAAGTGAAACTGGATAGTGTTATGCCATTTCAAAATGTCGATGTTGAAACCCAAAACAACTTTGCATCTCACTATCTGCATACTGCAGTCACATGACACCACCCCTTCTCCCATTAGAGGGAATACTTAACACCAGGTGCATGATGTCTGCACGCTCCCAACTCGCTGTTCAAAAGGGCAGACAAGAGTCATACCTGGGTGGCCATGCAAGTTGGTGGTGTTTTCATGTATGAATATGCATCTTCACAACTATTGCTAATGTTTTGTCATTTTCAGGGCGGCTTGTTTGCTATTCCCATCTGATCACGTGGCTCATGTTGCTGTGACCCCTTATGCTATGCTGAATTGCCCATTCCTCTCCTAATATCTTGGTAATCCATGTAAAATTGCACTCGTGTTTTCCCAAATCTACACGCGCTTGAGTGCAAGCTCATGCCTCAATTCTGCGTTTGCTTCCAATCACTCACTCCCTGCACACACCCTACCCTCTCACACCCGATAGCTCCTCAATACTGTGTTTTGTAAGTGAGAAGGTGGAGAGGTGTTTGGAACGCCTTCTATGCAATTCTGCGATAGATGCAAATGGTATTGACACGTGTCCTAAAAACCTTCTCTGCTGCTCTCACACATCATCTTTCTGTTTGCCCTAAGTCATCTTCCATCCACTTGGAAGTCAGCCAACATCACTGGAATACGTAGTATAAAAATGGATACTCTTAACTACAGGCCCATTAGCTGACTTCAAATTATAAAGGAATTCTTGAAATACAGCATTGCAGTTCACATAAAATCCTTCCTTTTCTCCACTAGCCTGATCTCACCATCAGTTTGGATTCAGACACGTCCACTCCAACCTGGACGTGGTGCTTCTGCTCTCCCAATAATGGATATAAGCCATCAATCTCAGACTTGAATCACGACAGGATCTCTGGACATACCGAGAGTACTTGACAGGGGCTGGCACACTGCCTTGCTTTCCAAACTCTCCGCCTATGGCATCCAAGGCCGTGGCTTACTGACTTCTCATGGCGTATTGACTTCCTCCACTCTTAGTCAGTGCACGGCTCTCTCAATGGGATCCGATCATCTCCTCTTCCTGTCGAGGCTGGAGGAGGGCCCAAGTCAGTGTACTGAGAAGAGCCCTGTTCCTCATCTTCATCAACTCTTGATCTGATTCTCTAGAAAATGCTGCTTAGCTCCTTGCGAATGACTGCTGCACCCTCTGCCATAGCATTCCTCATCCTCCAGATATGCAGGCAGCATCCTCTTCCCCCTCTGCAAACCTTGAAAGAATCCTGAGGTGGTCCAGCTCTTAGAACTTAGGTTTCTCAACCCTGACAAATGGCACACTTTCACTGTGTCTCTCTGAAAAGTCCATCTGATGAACCCTCCCATCTACTTCGTGTAACACATCTCTTGAAGACATTCAGTCAATCAATCTAACTTTTAGGGCTCACCATAACCAATGATCTTTCGTGGGCAAACAATATATCCATGTTGACCTCCAATGCTAACTGCCCCCTGGGCATATTTCATTGTGCAAGTTCTATCCTTGGCACATCTGAACTTTTATCAACCTGCAAGGTCTTCATCCACAGCTCTCCCCTTTTGCCTGGAAACTCTACCACACACCTTCACTTCTTCATGTCCTGGAAACCAAGGCCATCGAAAATCATTGGAATCTCTCTTAATGAAGCTGAATCTCTGAGCCTTTTGCTCTCACATCACAGACATGTCTGTGGTCTTCTTTCACCTCCTTTATGTCTTGCACCCTGTACTCTTTCCTTGCTCTGTCCGCTCCAGGTTTCTGCAATGTACACACAGTCAGCCAATCTCTCCCTTCTGATGAAACTCTCAAAATACAGTCTCACTGCTCACCTCCACTCATTTGTTCCTCTTGTCGCTCACCTGTGGAACCAACTTCCTAAGTCTGTTCAATCTCGGTGTTCTCTCCAGGGCTTCAAGATGGTTGTTCACCACCACCTCTGGCCATCCCATATCCATACTGATGATCTTTCCTTCCCTCATTAACCTCCCCAAGCCCACCCCTTTATTTCCTGGTTATTGTTCCCACTCCTACCCCTCACCCTCACTTTCCTTTTCATTAGATGTTCCATTTATGTATCATCCCTGGTTTCCCCTTCCTCCTCTTGTTGTGCTTAAACTCGTTCACCCCTCTCCCTCTGTGTTCTCCTCCTCCCCCTCCCCTTCACCTCATTATCGTCATCTACCCTAATGTTGTTACATCTCTCCCTCTCCCCGATGCTCTTTTCGTTTTGTTAATGTTCTGATCCATTCTGTGTTGTAGATTTTCTCCAAGCCTCCACTTTGTGCAGAATAAATAATTTAATTAATGTGTTAACATTAGACAAGTTTCACGAAAATGAAAGAGCAATGTTTTCTATGCAGAAGCATAAAAATGATTGTTTATTTTAAGTGCAAACTGCATGTGTGTACAGCTCACATATTGATGAGTATAACGAGAGGTCTGACGACTTTTGTGTCCACATGGACCTGATCCCACCAGAGCGCAGTGGGCCGCAGCAGTCTGCCCAACATACAATCGAGGCTCGCTTCAAGGACCTGCGTGTGCACATTGAGAGCACGGTACCAAATACTCTGCGCATCATGAAGGAGCTCCTGATGCAAGTGCGTGCCAAGATCAAACGCCTGGATGAATCTCTTCAGACGCAGACGGAATATTGTGCTAAGCCATGCGTCATATCCTGCAACATCCCTGTTGTCAGTGGAGCTCGTGAGTATTCGGTGGTCACGGAAAGATCATGGGAGACATTGGTAGGGAAATGATGAGGTTGGGAGGTTGAGAGACGCATTTAATAACTCATCAACTGCTTGAATTCTGCTGCACCCGACTTGGTTCAGAATAACGAGAAAAAACCTTTTCACAAGATCAAGCTTGGCTCCTTTTGGTTGCAGACATCTTTGGTTAATATTAGAGATTTTTAGTTCATTTTCATACATGGAAACTATGCTTTTGATTTATTTATTTTTCTCGCACCCGTTACCGTGGGACCGTTCTTTTATGAGATTCTGAGTGAGCTTCTAGACTTCCAGGATGGGTGAAACTGACCTGTATTCCACATGTGGATTTCCACAGACTGTGAAGACGTGTTCAGAAATGGAGGTTTTACCAGCGAAGCCTATTACATTCATCCCGACCCGAAACAGAAACCTTACAAAGTGTTCTGTGACATGCAGCACAGCGGTGGAGGTACGTCTGGTGCACATTGATTACTTTTATGACTCTTACAAAGTTCATATTTCACTCGTATGGAGCACCCTGCTATTTTTAAATCATGACTGGGACTCATGGAGGACCTTGTATATTATTCACGCACACTCGCACAGTGCAAGGAATTTCGTACACATCAATGTATGAATATTTTTGCACAAACTACAAGGAATCAAGGAGAAAAGACATTAGATGTCATAGCCCCAGTGGTTTTAGTAATTTTGCTGTACGGTGTTAAAGTCCGCCAGTCAGCCATCTTAGGTAGGATTAAGAAACAAAATCTTCTGCATATGTATGCTCTCATGTATTGTCTTTTCCCCCAAGTTTGAACAAAATCGGTGCATGCATATCGAGAAATGGTTGGGGACACATTAAAATAACAAAATGGCCGCCAGTCGGCCATCTTTGATCTGATCTCCAAAAAAATGACGTGCATTTGTATATCATCATGTATTGTCTTTGTGCCACGTATGAACAAAATCGTCCATACATGTGCAAGATATGGTTGTGGATTGACGCACGGACAAGACTCACACCTGTCTGTATGTGAACAGGATATCTCAAAAAGGTGTTGACAGATTAGGCGGACACCTGGTGGACACGTTGGGTGTGTGACAAGGACGAACTGATTCAATTTTGCTGACGATCCGAATCCGGATACGATAATTTTTTTGGAGTGATTCTTCCCCATTGAGAGATGGGGCCAAAGACGATACATAGTATGTTGTTTCAAAAAGTGGTGGACGAGTTCTATTAAAACTCGGTGGATGAGTTGTGCAGGTGACAAGAACAATCCGATTATATTTGGATTCATGTCAAGATCCTGATCCGACCTATCAGTGGGAAACAAAACGTAAACTGTTCACCCTGGTGGAGGGTTTTTTTTTTTGTTTTTGTATACAAGATCGAGGCTCGTGTAAGAGCTAACATCAATCAGAAAAAAATCAGAAAATTAGAAAAAAGAGGGAAGCACACAAGCACAACAGCAGAGAACAAGGACAACGGAAGATCTGTGGGAGGGAGAGGGCTTGGGGGGAGGAGTTCCAGGAAAGTTCCAGGAAAGAAAGAAGTTGGTATTTCAAAAAAGTGGATCTGGGGTGAATTAACGGGGGTAGAAAAGATCAAGGTTTTGGATGGGGGAAGATAAGAGATGGTGGTGAACAGCTGTTTTAAAGACTTGGGGGGAGGAGTGGGATTGAAGGGAGTGGGGGAGTTTGTTCCTAAGGCGGGAGAAAGGAGGAATGAAGGAGTGAAGGTGAGGTTATGCTCTCTACCAAGTGCAATTCTCGTATGAAAATAATACGACCCTTCCTAAAACAGAAGAATTATGGTCTGGGTGCTGATTTGCAAAATTCTTTAATTTATTTTAGAAGTCGTGGTTAGAACATCATGGAAATTTTTATTTTCTTCCATATCACTAGCAGACCGGGTACTCGGCGTTGCCGGAAACAATTTCGCTTCTGGAAGACCGGAAAACAATGTTGCCAGAAAGCGGAAACAGCCCGGTGCTGTTCTAATCCTGTCGGAATTTAGCAGAAATCAAATTTTGGTTTTCTCCAAACCTCATTTTTCCCTTGTTCTCTCTCATCTTAAATGCTTTCGACCTTATTCCCACTCACCCCAGCCCCATGCCTTTCATTATCAAATTTAGTGTTTCTCAACCTTCTCTCCCCAACCCCTCCTCCATTATAGAAAAGAGTGTGTATTTATTTGTCTGTCCCCCTTTAGTCAGGTTCACTATGTTCTTTCGTTCAAAATCATGGTAGATTAGCAAACCTATACATTTTTGGAAACGTTATTACATGGAAAATCTGAAGATCAATGTTTACATTTGCCAATTCCGACCAATTCGATTCGACCAATTCGACCAATCGACCAATTCCATTCGACCTATTCGACCATTCGACCATTCGACCAATCGCTTCGATCGACCATTCGACCATTCGACCAATTCGATCGATTCGATTCGATTCGATTCATCGAATTCGATTCGATCGACCATTCGACCAATTCGATTTGCCAATCAATTTGACCGACCTTTGCTTGTGTGGAACGGACTGTGAAAACGATGCGGACTATATTGTCGGATACGACACACAGGACAGTGATGACGAACTCTAAATGTCATATTCTGTAATCGTGTATGTTTGATGCCATTGACCGCCTGTGTATATTTTGTCATTGACTGCCTGTGTAGATGTGAAGTTATACTGACTGCATGTGTATATATGATTTTGCTGACTGCCTGTGTATGTTTGGTGATATGAATTATTGTGACACATTTTGATGTTATTAACTGCCTGTACAAAATGATAACATGTATTTGATTATGCAACTTATCGCGAATATAAAGACAGTATTTTGCAATTCAAAACCTTTGATTCGTGTCTTACCATTCCTCATAGCACTAATTTGATACTTTCATTGGATTCCTTGTCCCTGAAAATATAGGTTTAGTATATTTTTAAAAGTTTTTAGGGTAATTAGAGGCAGAACTAGAACAAAATATGTATTTTACAGTGGCCATTTTGAAAATTCAAAATGGCCGCCATACAGGTATCTCTCCAAATGTAAGCATTGATTTTTAGTTTCCTTATGCTATAACCTTTCCAAAAATGTGTAGGTTTGCTAATCTACCATGATTTTGAACGAAATATAATTTATTGACATAGTGAACCTGACTACTTCATAAGGACGATTTGGGTCGGGTTTTAAAGGCCAACATGAATGTGTGTTCACGAATGTGTGTGTGTTCACCACGGTCTAGCTTTGACACAAACCCGAAAAGCATTCTTCATAAAAGAGTAATTACGTCTGTTCTACTGGAACTGTAGACAGTGGCTTACAAACAGAGCCTCAACGGCGGTGTACAGAAGCGTTTTTTTAAATAACAATAAATACAAGGTGCAGGAAGGTAAACTTTGCTACACGTGATGTGCAATGCGCGCAGATTTACATCCATAGGATGTCGAGTAAATACAGAGGATTGAAAGCACACCTAACGCTAGGTTAACGCTTTAGACTTTGGCACGCTGATGAGGCCGCACCGTCGAAATAAAACATCCCAGGAGATAAAGAAAATAGGGTAATAAAGCGCGGCGTTACGCGCGCTGCTTGTGAGCAAGGAGGAAGCGGACAAGCGATAACATATAAACGTCTTTATTGTAAGACTACACTGTAACACTGAACTCCTCCGGGCTGGTCGCCCGGTGTATATCATGAGGCCACGCCTACCCCTCGGGCGTGGCCACCGCCCACTTGGTGCGTGGAATGATGTCACCACGCCAGTGGGCTTTTGTGTCCGCCACACGCGCCCCCCCAGAATTCCCGCGCACCTGGAGGGCCAGTTTGTGGGGCAGTCGAATGACCCGGCCGAAGCGCCCCCTGGCGATCGGCGGCGTCCGGGGTGCAGGGATACCAGGTGGGATGCCCCTGGCTGCCCCTGGGATGGGTGCAGGACCGGGGGGCGCTGTGGCGGCGGGGCTGGGCGGTGCCGGGGGTCTGCCCGCAGGAGGGCGGCCCCGACGTGGGGGTCGGGCCACTGGCGGTGGATGGTCCACATCGAGGTGGGCCGGCTTGAGGCGGTCTACCGAAACGCGGTCAGGAGTACCGCCGATGTCCAGGGTGAAGTGCTTCGCCCCGGTCTCCAGCACGCGGAAAGGCCCGTCGTACGGGGGCCGCAGTGGTGTCCGATGGGCATCGTGGCGGACGAAGACGTACTCCGCCGTGCGAAGCTCCGGGGCGACGTGCGTCGGTGGGTGCCCGTGGCATGCCGTTGGCACCGGGGCGAACCTCTGGGCGGTCTCTTGCAGAGCGGAGCGCTGCTGTGCCGCGGACCATGGTGCCGTGGAGTCGGGGAGGAACTCGCCCGGCACCCGCAGCGGTTGCCCGAAGACCAACTCCGCCGCGGATGCGCGCAGGTCCTCCTTGGGCGCCGTCCGGAGGCCCAGCAGGACCCAGGGGAGCCTGTCGACCCAGCCGCCGTCGCGGAGGGTGGCCCGGAGCGCGGCCTTCAATGAGCGGTGAAATCGCTCACACAGGCCGTTAGCCTGGGGGTGGTAGGCCGTGGTTCGGTGCAGCCGGACCCCGAGCCCCTGCGTGACCGCCCCCCAGAGCTCCGAGGTGAACTGGGGGCCACGGTCGGACGAGATGTCTGAGGGGGCGCCGAACCGGGCGACCCAGGTGGCGATGAAAGCCTGCGCGACATCGGCCGCCGTTGTCGACGCCAAGGGCACGGCCTCCGGCCACCGGGTGGTGCGGTCCACCATGGTGAGGACATGGGTGAAACCCCGCGAGGGGGGCAGAGGTCCCACCAGGTCCACGTGGACGTGGTCAAACCGGCGTTCCGGCACCGTGAACGGGGCCAACGGGGCCTGGGTGTGCCGGTGCACCTTGGTGCGCTGGCACGCAAGGCACGTCCTGGCCCAGCCGCGGACGGCCTTCCGGAGGCCATGCCAGACGAACTTGTCGGCGATCAGCCTTTGGGAGGCGTCGCACAAGAGGGCCGCGCCCGCGCCGTCGAACGGCACCTCGGTGACGCGGAGGCCCGTGACGGCGGTCCGCAAGGCCTGGACGTCGGGGTCAGCGGCCTGGTCCGCTGCCATCCGGGCATAGTCGATGCCGAGGTGGACTGCGTGGGCGACGGCCCGGGAAAGGCAATCCGCAACCGGGTTGTCCTTCCCCGCGACGTGCTGGATGTCCGTCGTGTACTCGGACACGGCCGAGAGGTGACGCTGCTGCCGGGCCGACCACGGCTCGGTGACCTTGCCCATCGCGAAGATCAGCGGCTTGTGGTCGACGAAGGCAGTGAACGCCCGGCCCTCGAGCAGATGGCGGAAGTGCCTGACCGCCAAGTGAAGTCCGAGCAACTCGCGGTCGAAGGTACTGTAACGGCGTTCGGGCGGGCGAAGCTGCCGGCTAAAGAACGCCAGCGGTTGCCAAGCTCCACGCACCCATTGCTCGTGCACCGCGCCCACCGCGTAGTCCGAGGCATCGGTGGTGAGGGCGATCGGTGCATCGGGGGCCGGGTGCGCGAGCATGGTGGCGTTAGCCAAGGCGAGCTTCGCGCCCGTGAACGCCGTGTCCATCTGCTCGGTCCAGGTAACGTCGCCTTTTCCCGGCTTACCTCGGAGAGCTTCGTGCAGGGGGCGCAGGAGCTGGGCGATACGGGGCAGGAACCGATGGTAAAAGTTCACCATGCCCAGGAACTCCTGCAGCCCTCTGATCGTGCGGGGGCGCGGAAACCCCTTCACCGCCTCCACCTTGGCCGGCAGGGGGACGGCTCCGTGCCTGGTGACACGGTGCCCCAGAAAATCGATTGTGGCGGCGCCGAACCGGCACTTTGCGGGGTTCACAATCAGGCCATGCTGGCCCAGGCGTTCGAAGAGCGTGCGGAGGTGGCGTAGGTGCTCTTCGCGGGACGCGCTGGCGACGAGGATATCGTCCAGGTAGACGTAGACAAAATCCAAGTCGCGCAGGACGCTGTCCATCAGTCGCTGGAACGCCTGAGCCGCATTCTTCAGACCGAAGGGCATGCGCAGGAACTCGAAGAGTCCGAATGGCGTGATGACCGCCGTCTTCGGGACGTCCTCCGGCCTGACGGGGACCTGATGG
Organism: Myxine glutinosa; assembly: GCF_964187855.1. Classification (NCBI taxonomy): domain Eukaryota; kingdom Metazoa; phylum Chordata; class Myxini; order Myxiniformes; family Myxinidae; genus Myxine; species Myxine glutinosa. The sequence goes on along the minus strand of NC_136264.1, from coordinate 2,712,259 downwards.
TAGCCGCGTATGAGGTCCACCTTCGAGAAGAAGGACCTGCCCGCCAAACGGGCGGAAAAGTCCTGAATGTGGGGGACGGGGTAGCGGTCGGGAGTCGTGGCGTCATTGAGACGGCGATAGTCCCCGCACGGTCGCCATCCCCCGCCGGGCTTCGGCACGATGTGCAGCGGCGACGCCCAAGCGCTCTCTGAGCGCCGAACGATGCCGAGTCGCTCCAGGGTAGCGAACCCCGCTTTTGCCACCGCCAGCTTCGTCGGCTCGAGGCGGCGTGCCCGGGCGTAGACCGGTGGCCCGACGGTGGGGATGTGATGGGCCACCCCGTGCTTGACGGCCCCCGCCAAGAAGGTGGGCCGCGTGAGGGCCGGGAAGCCGGCGAGGAGGCGGGTGAATGCGTCCGCTGCTGGAAGCGTACAGACCAACGTGGCCGGAACCGAATCGTTCGGCAAGCCGCTTGGCAAGCCGCTCGTTGAGCTGGGCAACGCACATGCGAGCGAGCTGAACGTCTCGGCCTGGACAAGCCGTCTGCGCTTGACGTCGACCAGGAGCCCATTAGCGCACAGGAAGTCCGCGCCAAGCTGTGCCATGGGCACGTCGGCGGTGACGAACGTCCATCGGAAAACCTGCCCTCCAAACCGCAGAGAGAGGCAGCGTTTTCCGTACGTACGGATGGGCGTCCCGTTCGCGGCAAGCAGCGCGGGGCCCCCACCCGCGGCGTGCTTGTCTGACGTGCCGGCGGGAATGACACTCACCTGTGCTCCCGTGTCGCACAGGTAACGGCGCCCGGAGAAGGTGTCCGTTATGAACAGCAGGCTGCTCGAACGGCCGGCGCTCATCGCCACAATTGAGCGCCGGCCCGGGCGTTTCCCGACCCGTTGAAGGAGCACGGCGGATGACACCGCCGAGCTTCGTGGCCGAACTTGGCGTGGAACCAGCACCAGGTGGTGGAGCTGGAGGAGCGCGGCTGGCTCCGCCAGGCCGGTGGAGTCGACGGGTTTCCCCGCGGTGGCGGTTTTCGCCGCGGCGGTGGGCGGGGCGTGGCGGCGTTCACGAGGTGCGTATCAGCATGCTGCTGAACCACAGCGTGCTGTAGAAGATGATGCTGTGGAACATCAGCGTGCTGTAGAAGATGATGCTGTGGAACATCAGCGTGCTGTAGAAGATGATGCTGTGGAACACCAGCGTGCTGTAGAAGATGATGCTGTGGAACATCAGCGTCGAAGGCCGTGACGGCCACGCCAACGCTCGCCCGCGTGTCCGAAGCGGCGAAGTACTTGTCCGCCTCGGCCGCCAATGCTCGGGGTTCCGTTAGCCACCGTTAGCCACCGCGGCCAGCACCAGGTGGTGGAGCTGGAGGAGCGCGGCTGGCTCCGCCAGGCCGGTGGAGTCGACGGGTTTCCCCGCGGTGGCGGTTTTCGCCGCGGCGGTGGGCGGGGCGTGGCGGCGTTCACGAGGTGCGTATCAGCATGCTGCTGAACCACAGCGTGCTGTAGAAGATGATGCTGTGGAACATCAGCGTGCTGTAGAAGATGATGCTGTGGAACATCAGCGTCGAAGGCCGTGACGGCCACGCCAACGCTCGCCCGCGTGTCCGAAGCGGCGAAGTACTTGTCCGCCTCGGCCGCCAATGCTCGGGGTTCCGTTAGCCCGGTCCCGGCCAACGCGAGGCGAACCTGCGCAGGAAGTTGGCGACGGAAAAGCGCCCGGAATAGCGAACCGGGGGCTTCGTCGCCCAACAGTGACAGCATATGGTCCATTCGGACCGACGGGCGCGTCTCACCGAGCTCGGGGAGATCCAGGAGGCGATCGGCCCGTGCGTCGTCCGTGAGGCCGAACGTGGCTAGGAGTAGCCGCTTGAGTGCCTCGTACTTGTGGCCGTCCGGTGGGTGGCGAAGGACGGACACAACTCGAGCGGCCGTGCCGGGCCCGAGGGAGGCGACGACATGGCAGTAGCGCAGGTCGTCGTTGGTGAGGCGCCGAAGCTGAAATTGGGCTTCGGCTTGAACGAACCAGACTTCGGCCTGGGCCTCCCAAAATTCGGGAAGTTTAATCGCCATTGCCTTGTCGTTGGCCATTGCAATGGCGTCGTGTTCGGAAGGATCGCTACGGCAGATCCAACGTCGAGGGTCACCAGTAAAGCGCGGCGTTACGCGCGCTGCTTGTGAGCAAGGAGGAAGCGGACAAGCGATAACATATAAACGTCTTTATTGTAAGACTACACTGTAACACTGAACTCCTCCGGGCTGGTCGCCCGGTGTATATCATGAGGCCACGCCTACCCCTCGGGCGTGGCCACCGCCCACTTGGTGCGTGGAATGATGTCACCACGCCAGTGGGCTTTTGTGTCCGCCACAGTAACATTATTATAGGTAGTAGATTAAAATGACGCTTTTCCTTGCTATGAAAACTCATATGTTCCAGTGTCCTTGAATACGTATTTCGTTGGCATTTCACGCAGGTAAGTACCTGTAAATGTTCCGCATAGGCCGGGTGCAAATGCACATGGTATATTAAGGCAGCCGTGTTTACGACGGTGAAAATATAATGTTTATAGAATGTTATTTTCGACCAGAAATATGTTGTTAACCATACAAACGTGGATTTTAACTTGGTTTAACAAAATAACTCAAATCCGTCATTTTTGACGGGCATTTATTCTAGTTAAGCTTAGCGGTTAGGGTGCCGGCTTGGGATGCTAGGATCCTGGATTCGTTGGTTTCGCGGTTAGGGTGCAAGCTTGGGATCCTAGGATCCAGGGTTCGTTGGCTTAGCGGTTAGGGTGCCGGGTTGGAATCCTAGGATCCTGGGTTCATTGGCTTAGCGGTTAGGGTACCGGCCTGGGATCCTAGGATCCTGGGTTCATTGGCTTAGCGGTTAGGGTGCGGCTTGGGATCCTAGGATCCTGGGTTCGTTGACTTAGCGGTTAGGGTGCCGGCTTGGGATCCTAGGATCCTGGGTTCGTTGGTTTAGCGGTTAGGGTACCGGCTTGGGATCCTAGGATCCTGGGTTCATTGGCTTAGCGGCTAGGGTGCGGCTTGGGATCCTAGGATCCTGGGTTCGTTGGCTTTGTGGTTCGGGTGCCGGCTTGGGATCCTAGGATCCTGGATTCGTTGGCTTAGCGGTTCGGGTGCCAGCTTGGGATCCGAGGATCCTGGGTTCGAATCCCGGTCGATCGCTGAATCAGGGGGGTTGACTCAGCCTGTCATTCCTTCCGAGGTCGGCAAATTGAGTACCAGTTCACTGGTAATTCCCTGTGTGTGGCAAGAGGCGACTAACAGGGTTTGCGGCAGGAAGGGAATCCAGCCATAAAACATTTCTTCAAAAAGGGGACCAAGGTGCCCAAAAAAGGTGCCCTAACCCTAACAACTAACCTTAACCCTAACCCTAACCCACGGTGCCCCAACCCTAACCCTAACACCCACGGTGCCCAAAAAAGGCCAACCCCTGCTCTGCGGGGAAAATGGCCTCTAAAGGTGGTTCTTTTATTCCAGTTAACTTACATTATTTTGGTATTCGGAACTACTGGTAATGTTCATGGTAATCACCTTGAAATGACTTTTAATGCCGAAGCCAAACTAGTTTAATGTTGGTTGAGTTATGGTGCTGAAATTATAATTACTGGTTTTCAGACATTATTATTTTCAGATGAACTCTTTTAATAATTCCTTGTAACGTCTGACGTCACAGGTTGGACCATCATCCAGAACCGTGTTGATGGCAGCACAAGCTTTGCAAGGGACTGGAACGCCTATAAGAATGGATTTGGGAATGTCGCTCTTGACAATGGGAAGTACATCTGTAATGTTCCAGGTACGTGTCAACTCGTGATGTGTTCCAAAAAACAGTATCACATCATCATCGCTGTTGTCAAACACTTGTACATACTGCAGAGGTGCAGATCAGAATAGGAGTTGGGAAACAAAATGAACATTTACAGGAAATTAGGTGAAATGAGGCAATGACTTTTGAGCAGAGTAAACAAGTGCAGTAAATATACCTCTGGGTGTATTTTGAGCCAATTGCAACGTGACATATTATGTTAACATTGTAACCATATAGAGGACATATTGCAAAAAGCGCATCCATTTTGAATACAATGTCTACCTGGTGTGTGTGCGCAGGCGAGTACTGGATTGGAACAGAACGTATCCTGGAGCTGTCACAGATGCACGAACATATCTTGTTGTTTGATATGAAAGACTGGAAGGGAGAGATGGCATATGCTCAATATAACAGCTTTCGGCTGGAGGGAGAGGACCAAAACTACCGTATTTGGATTGACCAGTACACGGGCAATGCTGGTGACGCACTAATCCAGGGGGCGAGCCAATTGCAGGGAGAAAACCGCACAATGACCATACACAATGGCATGGAGTTCAGCACCTTTGACCGGGATAACGATGGATGGTATGTTTCCTATTTTCTCTGCTTTCTGTCCTAGAAAAAGGTTTCATGCTTAAAATATATATTTTAGAAGCGAAATTGTTTCCGGTTTTAAGCTACCCTCCCTTCTCCCTCCTTCCGCTCATTTGATGTTTTCATATGAACACAAACCTCATGACGTTGTGATCCTACATTCTAATTTCTTCTTTTAATTTGTCCATTGTGACTGTCATTGTAACTCGTGTAAAAGTACATGAATGGCAAAAATTATTGGTAATTAACAATAATAATAATAATTTCGGTTTTATTGACAAACAACAAACAAGAAGTCCGAAGACGAACAATATTTGGTTCAAATGTACATATGTATGTGTATACATGTGTGTGTGTATATATATATACATGTGTGTGCGTGTGTGTGCAAGCTTTGTGCCGTTACCTATGCCACAGATAAAAACTCTTCCAATACCGTTAGATGTTGTAGAAAAATAAAGGAAACTTTTTTAATGGAAAGGAGAGGGAAAAATATTCAGGTTACCAGTAATTTTATTTTGTGCCAAAATTAAGAATAACGTTTTTCAAAGCGAAATAAAATTTCATTTATTTAATTTTTTTACAAGTGGTATATGATCTGTTCGGTCATTTTTCCTTTTGTTCGAGTGTGGTGTCCGTTTACAGTACACACCATGTCCCTGTCATGAGCACCATGGAGCTATCGGATTATCCGCTCTGTTACTACGATATGAAGAAACAGAAGCACGTTCATAATGTAATAACATTGTGCAAATATGGCTTGAAATTTAACCTCTTTAGCAACACAAAGATATATTGTCATGATTTGAAACAGTTTCCTATTTCCGGTTGACTCTAATTGGTGAGAACAGTTGTTTTTTTTGTTTCTCTGTTTGTAAGTAGTCACGGAACACACCGCTGTGACTTTACGCTTAGCTCGGTGTGACCCAATATTTCAGATGCCTGATCTCTCCTTTTGATTAATCTCCCCACACACACCTTTACACACCTCTGCTGTGGTACATCCCCACAAACAATAAATAACCATTCCTTTCATACCGAGAGGTGCATAGGATTCCATATGAGTTCCATTCCATAGGACTGCCGAGGCAGTTACATTGGCTAAGGAGTACAATCCTAGACGGGTCGCCATTCTGGCACAGGATACATCCCCACAAGAAAACCCTAAAGCATTCCCAAAAAAATACCAAACGTAAATACATAGCCCTATAAATTAGGATGCTGGTTCAGTAAGTTCACTTACAAGGAACTTCAATGAGAAAGATGCGGCCATTATGCCCATCAAAGCCTGTGCTATGATTGGCATCCTGTTGTTGTTTGTCCGAGCTCTATCCTTTTTAAATAGTGAGCGTCAAACAGCATGGACCACTTTTAAAAGTCTTTGGGATGATTCGGCCGGGGTTCAAACTGCCGACTTCCGGACTTATCCAGGACGCTCTACCATTTTGGTCAATTTAGCGCTTTAACATCAATGAATCAATCCATTTATTATCTCTGCCACAGAAGGTTGCTGCATCAGAGGATCACAAACGTGATATGCCTCTATGCCAGAGACCTAATGTCTCCGCGAACAGCCGAACGATCTTTTACCGAAGACCCACCGTGCTGTGATGGTGTTTTCACCCGTAATGCATACCCAATTGGGAGTAATTGTGTTTGCAAGAGCACAAGAAACAAAAATCTGGGAGATGCTGCTTATAATTAACTAGATGGTATTCATAGAATACTTACCCTGCGCAGTCTTCAGAAGGACTTGGTGCAAGCCAACTCTTCTGTTTTTTTAAGGGTTTTTTTAAATCCAAGATAGCGCCTGTACCACGTGGCTAATGACGTCATAGTTATCATTAGAACAATTCTACAGGAGGAGCCGCTCATATTCTGAAAATTTCGTGTTCATTGGACTAATAGTTGCAGAGGAAATTTTTTTAAAATACTGATCAGATAAAGCATTGTACTTCTCGAATTATGACGTCATAATAGAGGCACCTATGACATCATCATTAACATATCTTATTCCCCATGGGGTGTACTTGACAATGAGCCATGTTTCAATTTTTTCCATTGAGTGGTTTGGGAGATATAGAGGTGTAACGTTTTTCCAAGATGGCGTGCGTATCACGTGACCTATGACGTAATAATTATCAGCAAAAAAAATCTACAGGCAGAGGCGCTCCTACGGTAAAATTTCATGTCAATCGGACCAACGGTTGCCGAGAAAATGAGTTTTTAAAATGCAGACGCGGCACACGTACTGGACCGATTGCTTAAACTCGCTTTTCGCTTCACGAGCGCAGGGTAAAAAGGGCTTAATTTATGTTGATACCACAGGGCATGCCCATAAAAAATCTTCTAACCCTTCTGGGCTGCGACATCTCAGCGCCATGGCCGACGAGCATGTGCCGACAGTTCTTGATGGTCCAAGGCGCTTTCTTTGTTCCATTGTTTCACAAACCCTGCACCTGGCCTCACCTTTCAAACAGGAGGTTTTACACTACACAACCTTACCCTGACAATCTGAAAGGTTAACACTCACCGTAACACTCACCTTAACACAAAACAGCGCCTCCATGGTGCACATACTACATACAATTTAGCCAAACAGGTCATTGTCACATGGCAATGTAGTCTACCAGAAACACATGGTCCATGGTACACTTACCACAATCTACCTATGAAAACCCCATTCCATGTAACAATATTAACAAGTCTTTTTATTTACAACTAAACTTTACTACATCTTCACAACTACCTCCGAACTTCAATTTTTTAAACTTCTGTTAGGGAGGCCCCATTACATCACCATCGGCTTATCCTCTCCACTGCGACAAACCATAAAAAATACAGGATAAAATTTTAAACTCAGTAAAAATAGGAAAAAAAGCATTGTGGATAAATACTTTCTGCTTGAAGAATTGGAGGAGGGACAGGAGCATACCGACACCTTTGCCAACCTCTACATCTGCCACTGTACATACACACGATGAAGTGCAATCCAAATAGTCCCAGGAATGAAATGCTGCGCTGTGTGTATGTATCTTTGGACAGGCTTCCAGGAAACCCTCAGAAACAGTGTGCCAAGGAGGACGACGGCGGATGGTGGTACAACCGGTGTCACGCTGCCAATCCCAACGGTCGCTACTATTGGGGTGGTGTGTACACGAAGCAGCAAACCGATCTGGGAACAGACGATGGTGTTGTTTGGATGAACTGGAAAGGCTCCTGGTATTCTCTTCGAGAGATGTCCATGAAAATGCGACCAAGAATGCCATGAAAGATGGCGGCTCTCATAATAACCAGTACCTCTTTCGCTCTTGAAAGTCCATGTCATGCTCCTTCCTTGGTTAGCAATTGTATCGGGAAATAAATCGTCAAAAAGATTGTTGTTGTCTCTACGATTTTGGTATTGTGTACAAAGTTGAATTTTTTTCAAAAGATGAGTGATAAAATCTGCACATTCATATATATATATATGACTGATATGTTTTGAAGGGAAACTTTATGTTATGAAGATGAGTGATAAAATCTGCACATTCATATGTATATAGATGGAACCAAATACATGTGAATACGCACATTGATAGATATATATGAATGTGCGGATTTTATCACTCATCTTTTGAAAAATATTCAACTTTATACCCAATACGAAAAAATATATATTTTTGGTATTGGGTATAAAGTTGAATATATATATCCTGGTGTTGGCTTAGCGGTTAGGGTGCCAGCTTGGGATCCTAGGATCCTGGGTTCGAATCCTGGTCGATTGCTGAATTAACACCAGGAGGGTTGACTCAGCCTGTTCATCCTTCCAAGGTCCGCAAATTGAGTACCAGTTCACTTGTAATTCCCTGTGTGTTGCAAGAGGCGACTAACAGGGTTGGTGGCACGAAGGGCATCCGGCCATAAAACATTGCTACCAAAAAGGGGACCACGCTCCAAAAAGGGGACCATGATGCCCAAAAAAGTCCAACCCCTGCTCTGCAGGGAAAAATGGCCTCTAGCGGTGGTTCCATATATATATATATATATATATATATATATATATATATATATATATAATATGTTGGTAGAGATACTCACAATCGTCCAAGAAACGTGAACGTTTTTATTTTACAAAATATAAATACATATAATTAGTGAGAAGAATATTTTAGCACTAATTATATGCATTTATATATTGAAAAATGATACAAATTGGCCTGGTTTGGACTATTGTGAGTACAAGTATCTCTACTGAGACGGCTTCTGAACCCCTGAACTAGCATTCGAAATTCCCCTCGTGAGAAATTGACAAAGACAGAGGAAACATTTATTATGACGAACAATTGTGTGATTTCATACTGCAGGCTAACATGATATTAGTCGTGCGCGTGATACAGGGTATGCTTGCTGTATTGAGAGCCAAACAAGACTATTTTATTGCTTTCATTATTTGTTCCCATATCAGGATGTCTTGTAAACAAAGGTGTCCTGTCGACATCAGACTTATTGTTGGAAGACACAAACTGTGTGTTTGGGGGGAATCAGATGCATGTGAAAGCCAAAAAAAGTTTCCCTTCATAATATGGGCCTCAGATTGATGTGTTTTGACGTTAAGAACACTTTCTCATGTCCAATCCATGTTCTGAACATCCAAAATCTTTCGTGTGACATCATCGATTGCCTGAGATCTGAACCTGATCAAGGGAATGAAAATGCCTCGATGTCTCTTAAATCCAATGTAGACTTGACAAGGAATAAAAGAGCGTTTGAACTTCCTGGTGTATTTGATATCCGTTTATTGAATGCACAATTCATATTCCGTGCCAAATCGCTCACGAACAATATCGTATTTTTGGATTATACGAATTATAGACTCGACTGATTTATGGAAAAAGGCCATGTATAAGCTTCTAGGTGCATTTTGGGGTAAAAGTTGTAAAGTTAATGTAAAAGAGCTGCATGTATATACATGATATATAAATGCTTGTTCAAAGAAATTGTCCAAAAATGGCAATTTGGTGGCCATTTTGTTTATGCTAATTAGAAGGTCCAAAACTCAAAATTCGGCTTGGGAACCGGATTAATCGAATTCAGCATACACTAATTATGTTAAAAAGTGAGGTTCCCAACTTTTACCCAAAAATGCACCGAACATTCACATTTCTCAGAAATCCGTCCATGATGACAACGTCTTCAATCCGGTGGGCATGTAACACACCACTGCGCTTTAGGAAGAGTAGGCCATGAGTGGTGCTGATACCATTGCCCAATTCTTCATTCTTTCCATGATCCTAGGGAAAGAGTGTGGGTGTGGGGGAGAGAAAGGACTGCATCAATCCCATACACACACCTCCAGAAATCACACAACCAGCAGCAAGGTGTGACACGGGCATCAATGTAAGAAGAAGAAGAAGACAACTCATTTTTACATCTTCAGGTGCATATTGCTGCCGAAGCAGTTTTCTAGGCTATTGGGCACAATCCTGGACGGACGGGTCACCAGTCCGACGCAGGAAAGCCGTATGGAGCATTCATCCCAATAAGCTGGTCCTCATTTTGCCAACCTCCGAAGGGTGACGGTCTGAGTCAACCCACCTGGTGTAAATTCGATGGCACGACAGGGGCTTGAGCTCAAGACAAGGTAAACTCGGACACACAAATTCACTCCGGGTTACGCCATCTGGAATGACTTTTCTGTAGAGTCGCAAAATTGAAACTTTGGAATTTAAATCAGAACTTCACAAAAACAAAGAACCATCAAACTGTGGTATAGACAGAAGTAGTAGTGGCCTTAAAGCAAGGGAAGGAAACACATTCCTCGGGTCAAGACCACCCTCTTTGGTGCATGTCTCAGGTGGTGCTTTGTGCTACATGAAAGCTGCACCATTCAAAGAAATAAAACATTTATTTATAGACACATCCTTTGCCTCGTTTCAGTTCACCTACAATCATGAAACGTAATCCCAACCTTTAACAATCTTACTCACCATTACCTAGTGTGTTTATAACACTAGTTATTATGGGGGAAACTTCGATTTACTTACAAACCCATATTGTATTATTTTTTAGCCGCGTCGCAGACACTGGTCATAGAGTGCCCTCTGCTGTTGTTGTTGTTCTTCTTGTTCTTGTTCTTGCAGAGAAGACAAAACCTCAAAGCTCCACCCATTCTGGGAACCATAGCTCCACCCATTCTGTCAGAGGCTTCATATAAACAAATATCCACCATTTTATTAACTCGCATAGCTTTGAGGCCTGTTTTGTAGGCCCGTGGTGTCTTCCTCTCTCACACAGTTTTATTTCAAATCAAATTCGATATATCATTTCATTTTTCACAGTCGCTAACATAGTTTTAGACTCGGTTGAAAAAAACGGGAAGAAAATCCGATGAAAGTTGCCCTTTATAGAACGAAATGAATTCTCAAAGGCCTGTAACTTCAAGTCCATTGAGATTTATTTTTTTTAAATCGTGGCATGGTCAGTCATACACCGCCTGAAATAACAGACGGGAAAATGCCGAGATATATATATTTTGTTTAAATCGCGGCATGGTCAGTCATACACCGCCCGAAATAACAGACGGGAAAATGCCGAGATATATAAAAATTCGTCCATTTGATGACAATCGTCACGATGAAATATTTAATTTATACGTCGTCACAATAATGTGGAGAGAGGAGCATAGCTTCGTTCACGTGTCGCCACATACGGGAAATTGCCGAGATTTTTTTTTTTTTAATCGCGGCATGGTCAGTCATACACCGCCTGAAATAACAGACTGGAAAATGCCGAGATATATTAAAAATTCGTCCATTTGATGATAATCGTCACGATGAAATATTTAATTTATACGTCGTCACAATAATGTGGAGAGAGGAGCATAGCTTCGTTCACTTGTCGCCACACACGGGAAATTGCCGAGATATATATTTTTTAAATCGCGGCATGGTCAGTCATACACCGCCTGAAATAACAGACGGGAAAATGCCGAGATATATTAAAAATTCGTCGCCACACACGGGAAATTGCCGAGATATATTTTCACTTTGCACAAAAATAACATCAAGTAATCGAATCAATAGGAATGTCCTGTGCCTATAACATCGACATTATAGGCACAGCTGCATCTAGGCATTGTGTAACATCGACGCGGCTTTTGTTTTAATTAAAACTTTTTGTACTCGTTTTTAAATCGCGGCATGGTCAGTCATACACCGCCCGAAATAACAGACGGGAAAATGCCGAGATATATATATTTTGTTTAAATCGCGGCATGGTCAGTCATATAGCGTCCGAAATAACAGACGGGAAAATGCCGAGATATATTAAAAATTCGTCCATTTGATGACAATCGTCATGATGAAATATTTAATTTATACGTCATCACAATAATGTGGAGAGAGGAGCATAGCTTCGTTCACGTGTCGCCACATACGGGAAATTGCCGAGATATATATTTTTTAAATCGCGGCATGGTCAGTCATACACCGCCTGAAATAACAGACGGGAAAATGCCGAGATATATTAAAAATTCGTCCATTTGATGACAATCGTCACGATGAAATATTTAATTTATACGTCGTCACAATAATGTGGAGAGAGGAGCATAGCTTCGTTCACGTGTCGCCACACACGGGAAATTGCCGAGATATATATTTTTTAAATCGCGCATGGTCAGTCATACACCGCCTGAAATAACAGACGGGAAAATGCCGAGATATATTAAAAATTCGTCGCCACACACGGGAAATTGCCGAGATATATTTTCACTTTGCACAAAAATAACATCAAGTAATCGAATCAATAGGAATGTCCTGTGCCTATAACATCGACGTTATAGGCACAGCTGCATCTAGGCATTGTGTAACATCGACGCGGCTTTTGTTTGAATTCAAACTTTTTGTACTTGTTTTTAAATCGCGGCATGGTCAGTCATACACCGCCCAAAATAACAGACGGGAAAATGCCGAGATATATATATTTTGTTTAAATCGCGGCATGGTCAGTCATACACCGCCCGAAATAACAGACGGGAAAATGCCGAGATATATATATTTTGTTTAAATCGCGGCATGGTCAGTCATACACCACCCGAAATAACAGACGGGAAAATGCCGAGATATATTAAAAATTCGTCCATTTGATGACAATCGTCACGATGAAATATTTAATTTATACGTCGTCACAATAATGTGGAGAGAGGAGCATAGCTTCGTTCACGTTTCTACCCCCGCTAATTTCACCCCAATTCCCCTTTTTGAAATAGCAACTTCTGTCCTGGAAGTCCTTGGTGTCCTTGTGCTTTATACTTCTCCCTCCCCACCCCCCCCCTTCCCATGCCTCCTCCCCCCGGGCCCTCTCCCTTCCACACATCTCCCTGCTCTCAAATGTTGTGTTTGTGTGCTTCCCCTTTTCTCCCCATCTTGTCTTCCGCTCCCTCTTTTTGTGTATTTTGTTTGTCTGGTCGATTTGTTTGTGAAGTAAATGTTAGCTCTTTCACGAGCCTCGATTCAGTATACAAAAAAATAAAAAAAAAATAAAATACGTGTCGCCACATACGGGAAATTGCCGAGATATATATTTTTTAAATCGCGGCATGGTCAGTCATACACCGCCTGAAATAACAGACGGGAAAATGCCGAGATATATTAAAAATTCGTCGCCACACACGGGAAATTGCCGAGATATATTTTCACTTTGCACAAAAATAACATCAAGTAATCGAATCAATATGAATGTCCTGTGCCTATAACATCGACGTTATAGGCACAGCTGCATCTAGGCATTGTGTAACATCGACGCGGCTTTTGTTTTAATTAAAACTTTTTGTACTTGTTGTATACAAGATCGAGGCTCGTGCAAGAGCTAACATTAATCACAAAAACAAACGGACACCCAAAACATACAATAAAGGGAGCGGGAGACAAGATGGGGAGAGAGAGGGAAGCACACAAGTACAACAGCAGAGAAAAGGGACATCGTAAGATCTGTGGGGGGGAGAGGCTTGGGGGGAGGAGGCAGGGGAGGGGGTGGGGTGGGGAGGTATAAAACACGTGGACACTGCCAGGACTTCCAGGAAATAAGTCGATATTTCAAACAAAGGGGATCTGAGGTGAATTAACGGGGGTAGAAAAGATCAAGGTTTTGGATGGGGGAAGATAAGAGATGGTGGTGAACAGCTGTTTTAAAGACCTGGAGGGATGAGAGGGATTGAATAGAGTGAGGGAGTTTGCTCCAGATGCGGGAGAAAAGAGGAATGAAGGAGTGAAGGTGAGCAGAGAGCCGAGATTTCGGCAGTTTAACCATCAGAGGGTTGCTGGCAGATCTTGTGCGACCTGTAGGAATATTTGGGGGACAGAGCACAGAGAGAGCTGGGGGAGCAAGGCCGGAGAGGAGTCGGTAGAAGACAGAAAGACCACCAACCTGCCTGCGGTGAGTGAGTGAAAGGCCCTCGGAGATAGCGTCATCGCGGGAGATTCCAATGATTCTGAACGCTTTGGTTTCAACAGCGTGAAGACGAGCTAGGTGTGAGGCAGGAGCACCGGCCCAGAGGGGGGAACAGTATTCCATTGAGCTGCGCATGAAAGCCTTGTATGTGGTGAGGAGCTCAGGTGTGCCAAGGAAGGACTTCACACGACGGAGGATGCCCAGCCGGCGACTGGCTTTGGAGGCCAGATTTGAAATGTGGTTTTCCCCGGAAAGATCATGGCAGATAGTGAGACCCAAAAGCTTGAGTGACAGAACTTCTTGGAGAGGATTGTTCAGAAAGTGGATGGGAGTGTTGTCCAGTCGGTCTTTTCGGAGAGACATCGTAAGAGAGTGAGATTTGTCAGGATTGAAAGACATGTTCCACTTGTTTGCCCAGTCTGTGATTTTGTCCAGGTCTGCAGAGAGTGAGGAGGCTGCAGACTGCCGATCTGAGGGATGAGGAATGGAGCGGCAGAGAGTGGAGTCATCAGCAAAGAGATAGAGAGGATTTTCCAGAGAGTCAGAGAGATCATTGTATTTCCCCTGGAACATTCCAGAACATTCACTCAACCGCTAAATCCAAAACCACTTGTCCATGAAATGCAAACATATCGTCGAACATTTCCTCAAAAAACACAACACCATGCTAACCTTATACTCTATCATGTTTTTTTTAACGAATATTACAAGTATATTTACCCATGCATGGCACCACACGCAGCTTCATGCAGACTTTTCATAAAGTCATGGTCGCCGTCTTTCCCAGCCTGAAACGCCATTCCCCATCAGCCTCCATCAGTTCCGCTCCCCAATGGGCGTCGCCAACTCTAACTTCAAGGGACTCTGTTACCTTCCGGTGCTGGTTAACGTTTTACCACCGAGTTACATTCTCCTCTGCCTAGAGTCACCGTCCACAGCGATTAACACATGTCTTTGACTTCTTTCACAGCCTCCCTGAAAAATCCAGTGTCTAGACTCATCAGTAACTGAGATACGACCACCAGACTTAAAGCAACAGTTGCATTATCTGCCTTGTTGTCCTGCCATGGCCTACGTTCTTTTCTGTCTTCCAGTCGTTGGCATCAACCTTTTCTTCTGTAAATCCATCACAGTTCTCATCACGTGCTGGGCCCTCCTCAGAGTCTGCATCTAGTAAAGAAACGTCATCAAGCTCTTCACCTGGGGGCTGTTCTTCTGTGGCTGGCGCACTCAGAAGCAAAAGTCCAGCAGCTGTATTTGCCTGCAATGGTGCAGTGTAGCTGGCGTAACACACATCTCTCTCTCCGACAAGAGACACAACACCAGTTCTTTTAGCTGCCCCCATCTTATCCTTCATCTACTCTTCTTGCTCTCTTGGATCATTTGTGGTGAGAGGAGCAAATGCCTCTGACTGCAAAGAACCAGCGGCACCGTTGTGATTGGATTGCAGCAGTGTGGCTTGGTCTCGCCACGTGGCAACATCATGCTTAAGTCTGTCCAAAATCTTAAATGTGTGTTTCCCAATCATGCTGTTCATCTTTTAACAGCATATTAAATGTGTGTTTCCCAAACACGCTGTTCATCATTTAATAGCACATTAAATGTGTGTTTCCCAATCATGATGTTCATCTTTTAACAGCACATTAAATGTGTGTTTCCCAATCATGCTGTTCATCTTTTAACAGGACATTAAATGTGTGTTTCCCAATCACGCTGTTTTTATTTTAATATCACATTAAATGTGTATTTCCCAATCACTCTGTTCATCTTTTAATATCACATTAAATGTGTGTTTCCCAATTACTCTGTTGGTCGGGTCCTGGTGTTATAGGTGAGTGACACGGCTCGGTGGATTTCTCCCCCATTCATTCACACAAATCCTATAACCATTCATACACATTACACATTGTAATGATCAGCAAAACACATATTTTACCCCCCCCCCCCCCCCCCCCCTTCAAGACCACGGCATAGATGTCATTACACATGTGTGTGTGATCCTCAACTAGGCAGCGGGTAGGTACCGTACAAGCAAGATGGTGGGGGCTCTTCAGGCTGTGGTGCCCCCAGTCCAAAAACAAGTCGCCCGACTTACGACTTCTTCACTCCCCCCCCCCCCCCCCCCCACCCCACTTAAACTCTTGGCCCCATGACAGCCAAACAGCTCCTTTAGCTGTCGTCCCACCAGGGAGGTCTCCACACCAGGCTCCATCACCTCAGGCTCTCACATAGCCTCATGGGGCGCCAGGGGTCTCCAGGGGTCTCCATACCTCAGGGCACCCAACCAGACCTCCCCACCGATGGGCTCCCAATTTCCAGACACCACTGGCTGCCTGGGGAAATTACCTCTGGGGGGACCGCAGTCACCGCTCCTCCAAGGCTTGATCCATACCTGCGGACAAACACACCTTCCCCACCCACAAAATCCACAAAAACATTTCCTCCCCGGCTGCCATTCAATTCTCAACCACATATTTCAATAAAAGGATGTCATAAAAAAAATGCTGCCATGGCCTGCTTACATGTGAATTTCCCCATTCACATTTCAAATTTCCAAACACAAGTCCATTTCCATTCTCACAACCACATGTAAACAAACGCCACCCACAAGACACTTTGTGGCTCACATTCCAATCCCCTCACCGGCCATGAAATCACTCTCACCTGCCCCCTACTCCAAATTACTCATGTCCCAATTTCTAAAAGCAAGTATCGAAGTCTGCGACAATACACCTCAAGGCACTTACCTCAAGTGCAGGTAGTTGCAGGTTGGTCGGGTCCAAAAGTGCCATCCACCCTGGCCAAATTCCAAATTCCCATGGGACCAATCAATTTTCCTCAAATTGTTCTTTTATCCTAGAAGTATGTGGATCCGCCTGCTCCAGTGACCTTTACTACACTACTACCCTTGGCTACGACAGCTCCGCCCCTCTACCGTGAGAAAGCAATTGGGACAAGCTGAGCAGCCGAAACGCCAATATGGCCAATGAGTGTCCATAAGGGTGCGACCCACCATCCATCCTTCGACCCATGAGGAACACGCGCGAGGAACACGGCTCCACTAGTCCCAGCTGGCCACTGTGGTGAGCACCTGCTGCCAACTCCGCCATTCCCAAGGCCTCGGACCTGGGAGGCATGGTCACAGTGCATGGCATCCCAACAGCCATGTCCCCTGCACCTCCAAATCATCCCCCAGTCTGACCACATGCAGCCCACAGTGCCCACGCACACTTGACCACGCCAAGGTCCAGCCGACAGCCATGCTCCACCAGGGGACTCATCTCAGAAGACATGGTCCTCCAGACTGCCCAACTACATCCCAAAAACCCCACATCCAAATATTGGCACAATCACCCTCATAGCCAGTTGAAGGCTGTGTCTTACTACTCTATCCATTTTTGTCCCAGCCTCCAACACTTTGGTCGAACACACCTGGATCAATAATGGTGCCACTTGTTTCAGTGTCCACCTGGCCTCACAAAATTCATCCTTAAATTTACATCTAACTCTCAGATTACCCATGCCAATTTTTCCACATTTCACTAATTTCACCAAAGAAGGTGCTTCTCCATACACCTGCTAGCCGAGCATGGCCCCGTATGCTCGACTCGCTCCAAATTCCCTGATTCCATCCCATGGCTCCCTTCCCAAGCAGAGAGTGCACAAATCACAACAGATCATCTGTGGAAGACCATGCTCTTACCATCACATTCCACAAATGCCCCAATGGTTGTCCAGTGGGCTATAATCATACCTGTCCATACGGTTCGACCCACGTCCATAAACCATCACAGCATGGCAGGTCATCACATGCTGGCTGTCCCAGAGTCTCAGGGATAGGCTGTCAGGCCACATGCCTGGGCGATCACCACATCAGGCCCTTGTTGGCCGTCTGTGGTGCCGCCACCAAAGCGCTACCTACAACACCTCCCCCTGGTGGTCCTCATGATACACCATACCAGGTATCTGTGAGAAACCACCTCGGACCCCCGGAGGTCTTAACCCCACCAGGGTCTGATGACCCTGTCAGCCAGAGACACTCGCTCGGGCGGTGCCCCGATGGACAACGGATGCTACACTCCACCAGACCCCCCGCGGAGCCCAGGCTGTACCATGACACCCATGGTCGGACCCCACGTCCAAATCCTGGCAGCACAGCCCCCCAGCCTGCTGGTATAAACCAATTTTCAAGTGGGGCAATTTCCCAAGAGGCCGACCACAATGACCTCTCCTAGTTCAAATTCCGCAGCCCGGGGACCAACTCCCTCGATGGCTGCTCCACATCATCCCCCAGACTCTCTTGGACTCGAGCAATCTCCTCCCCGATGATACTGTCCTAAGTGCTCGGCCGCTCCGGTACAAATTCATTTTCATTATCAACCAATTGTGGCCCCAACAGGTCTTTACCTATAAATGCCTGGTCCGGTTTCGTTACACGGACCTCCAATATTTTTACCCCCTGTTGCTCCGCACCACCACAATGGTGCTGTACAATTCCCAATTCCTCCCCCTGCTGGTGCGTTGTGGCATCCACACAAGCCCGACAACCTTCCAGGTCTTTTCCAGCCAAACATTCCCAATTTAAATTTGAGTTTTCCCCATTTACTTTTAGACACTCCCCATTTACTTCTAAAAATTCGCTCTCCTGCGCCCCCTTGCACCAGGCTGGGTTTCACACTTCCATTCCCAATGCCATCTCTTCCCGTTTTGAATCAAATTCGTTGCCCAATTTTTCGTTCCAATTGGTTATTCATTTCCTTCATTTCGTTCCTTTGTTCACCCATTTATTCATTCACTCACTACATTTCTTCCTTCAATCCATCAATTTGTCCCTACAATTCTCCCTTCAATGAGCGCTTACCTTCACGGGTCCACCGGCAGTCTTTGAACCTGTAACAATTAACTCAAACCGACATGGAATTAAAATGTACAAAAATACTGGCTTTATTGAAGAAATGCCGTAACAGAATAAAACACGGCAAAATAAGATTCCTAAATGGGACGCCCCCAGATGGACTCGAATACACACAAAGGGAAAAATAAAGGTGAAAATTAATGCGTGTTGTTTTTGTGGGCACTTAGCTCTGAGCTGCTCTTGAACCTCGTCAGGAGTCGTCGAGGCCCCAAGTTCGCAATCCGGATGCAGCATCGGCCTTGGCCAGAAAAAGGCCTCCGCACGCCCTCATTCAGTCAGCCGCGCTCGTCCTCGCGATCGTCCAGACTTCCAATGTTCCCGGCGCAAGAGCGCTACAAAATGTTCACGTGCTCATCAATGAATCCCCCTCGCGCAGGAGCGCTATGAACTCTAACCGTTCGCCGTGAAATCCCGAAGCAGAGCGAGACACAAAATCGTCATCGCTCACCACAAAAACCAGAAGATGAGAGACAGCCAAGAGAAGAAAATGTCAGGGAGAGCGTTCTTTTATACTCAAGGCTCTGACGTCATCTGTGCCTGCTCCACCAATCCAATAGTCCCATCTTAGCAGTCCTTGCTCCAATCAATCCCGGACCAATCACTTTTCTTCAGGGCGTGGCCTTACAGCCGTGCCTGCTTGATGTGGCGATGTGGTGGCTGGCAGTGCCAGCGGTATTGTTCAATGTCTTGTTATGGTCACTTTTATTTCGTGTTATAAATGCGCGATTTCCTGGCTATGTTGTGTGCTGCATGTGTCATAAAGAACAGAGGAAAAGTAACAGAGGCCATTACATACAGGGGATTAATTACCCATAATCCCTAAGTAATTAACATGACCCCACCCCTCGTGATGGGAACGAATATACACATTTACACGACGTACCATCTACCGGATCCCTACTTATGATACATGTGGTTTCTTCTTCTTCACGACAGTCGGAGCACACTACCTATGCAATTCTACCTACCTGGACTAAGGTAATCACTGCCAACCCCCTACAAACGTTATATATATATATATATATATATATATATATATATATATATATATATATATATATATATATATATATATATATATATATATATATATATATATATATATATGTATATATATATATATATATATATTATATATATATATATATATATTATATGTATGTATATAAATCTCCATAGAGGATAATAGACTGTGGCATCTGATTGAAGAGCTCAGGAAGGTCCTGAACTGTAAACAGGCCACGTTGTGTTGACAAACCCTGTGTTGATTCAAGAGGTCAGGTCAGTTGTTTGTTGTGCTGTTTGGATTTTGCAGATTTACAAGCAGAGTTTTGAGGTTTTTAAGTTTAAACAAAGCAATGTTTTGTGCATTTACACGAAAGAATTGACCCGATTATTTTCATCTTTTCGTGATACCTGTCGATGCAAACACAAAAAATAATGAAACAAACATGGGCCATTAATACCTTTTCTCACTCGAACAACCTGCCCTGAACTGTGCTGTGCATGAACTACCTGTCTGTCAATGGATTTTGAATTTACTGGGTGATGACGTTGTGGAAGTGTAACTCAGTGTAACATATTGATTGGCCCTGGTAACTTATTAATTAACCTGGTAACAAAGCAGATACATTTTATGTGTATGAACAATGTAATCTCTTGAAACACCTGGTCAAGGCCCCAGGCTAGAGCACCCCCCCCTGCTGTGTAAATGGAAATCACAGCAGGAGGGGAGCGAGCTGATGCCAGGACTCGGTGCGATGCATGACCTCGGGACATTAGCGGAGAGGAGATTAAGTCCAGTTTGGCGATATAACGAGAGCAAACGTTGAGTAAAGTAGACTTGTCCTCAGAAGCCCTGCCCGACGGAACGATGGAATGAACGAGTACGGCGCTGCGGAAGAACATCAGCCGAACGAAAAGGACCATGGAAAAGAGTTAATCTCAGCCATTGAATAATGCGGTATTATTTGGTAAATGGAATGAAGTGAATAATAAACCAGACCTTTTGGTAAACCTGAGTCCGATCATTGGAGTCCTGTGAGTCATACACGAAATTCTACCACAATATGGAGGCACCGCTGAAATTTCGAGTGGACGTCGCCAAGGTGAGCATGTAAGCATGACGTCTTGGGGATCTGTCCATTATGAAATATGAATTCTGAAGATGGAGGATTTGGTGTGTGGGACTTGCATTCCGTAGGTAATCCAAGGAGTGTAAAAGTATTTTTGTCACGACCGTCCAAGGTAAAAGTCACGGATGGAACGGTTTAAATGATTCTATTATTCGTGTGCTTGCATATGCGTACGGTATACGCTGGGTGTTAAGAGCCTTACTCTGGTCTGCGGGCAAGTCGGCTCATGAAGTGCACCATGAGGCGATTTGTTTGCCGGGTCGGTAAGGTTCGGTAAGGTCCATCCGTACACGTGTACAATCGTGTACACCCGTTTTAAATAGAGAATTTTTTTTCAGTTTTCCCGCCATAACTAAAACTTGTTGTGTTTTTTTTTGACGAAATTTGCTAGATAAATAGCATGGGTGACACGGAACCAGTGCTGTTGTGTTTTTTTTTGACGAAATTTGCTAGATAAATAGCATGGGTGACACGGAACCAGTGCTGTTGTGTTTTTTTTTGACGAAATTTGCTAGATAAATAGCATGGGTGACACGGATTAAATGATTTTATGATTATGAATTAATGAGAAAATGATTTTATATTTAAATATAAAAATTGATCTGCTTGGTGTTAGTTTAAGGGCTGTTCCAAATTTATCTTGATTATGAGACAAAAACAGCAGAATGGGAATCAACAGACAATGGAACAGCTCGCGACGAGTGTTTGTGGGTGACAACCACCCTCTGGTCGAGGCTCATAGAAGGGGTGATGCTTACTGATTCGGCACGCTTAAAATAGGTGTTAATGGTGGGATGTCAGAGGTTTTGGCGTGGGCTTAATAGTCACACTGTTTGAAAAATATGCATAATGCATGTGTGTTGTTGGAACTTGCTGTTGGAACTTGCTGTTGGAACTTGTTGGAACTTGTTGTTGGAACTTGCTGTTGGAACTTGCTGTTGGAACTTGTTGGAACTTGTTGTTGGAACTTGTTGTTGGAACTTGCTGTTGGCACTTGTTGGAACTTGTTGGAACTTGTTGTTGGAACTTGTTGTTGGAACTTGCTGTTGGCACTTGTTGGAACTTGTTGGAACTTGTTGTTGGAACTTGTTGTTGGAACTTGCTGTTGGCACTTGTTGGAACTTGTTGGAACTTGCTGTTGGAACTTGTTGTTGGAACTTGTTGGAACTTGTTGTTGGAACTTGCTGTTGGCACTTGTTGGAACTTGTTGTTGGAACTTGTTGTTGGAACTTGCTGTTGGAACTTGTTGGAACTTGTTGTTGGAACTTGTTGTTGGAACTTGTTGTTGGAACTTGCTGTTGGAACTTGCTGTTGGAACTTGTTGGAACTTGTTGTTGGAACTTGTTGTTGGAACTTGCTGTTGGCACTTGTTGGAACTTGTTGTTGGAACTTGTTGTTGGAACTTGCTGTTGGCACTTGTTGGAACTTGTTGGAACTTGTTGTTGGAACTTGTTGTTGGAACTTGCTGTTGGCACTTGTTGGAACTTGTTGGAACTTGCTGTTGGAACTTGCTGTTGGAACTTGTTGGAACTTGTTGTTGGAACTTGTTGTTGGAACTTGTTGTTGGAACTTGCTGTTGGAACTTGCTGTTGGAACTTGTTGGAACTTGTTGTTGGAACTTGCTGTTGGAACTTGCTGTTGGAACTTGTTGGAACTTGTTGTTGGAACTTGCTGTTGGAACTTGCTGTTGGAACTTGTTGGAACTTGTTGTTGGAACTTGTTGTTGGAACTTGTTGTTGGAACTTGCTGTTGGAACTTGTTGGAACTTGTTGTTGGAACTTGTTGTTGGAACTTGCTGTTGGCACTTGTTGGAACTTGTTGGAACTTGTTGTTGGAACTTGTTGTTGGAACTTGCTGTTGGCACTTGTTGGAACTTGTTGGAACTTGTTGTTGGAACTTGTTGTTGGAACTTGCTGTTGGCACTTGTTGGAACTTGTTGGAACTTGTTGTTGGAACTTGTTGGAACTTGTTGTTGGAACTTGTTGTTGGAACTTGCTGTTGGCACTTGTTGGAACTTGTTGGAACTTGTTGTTGGAACTTGTTGTTGGAACTTGTTGTTGGAACTTGCTGTTGGAACTTGCTGTTGGAACTTGTTGGAACTTGTTGTTGGAACTTGTTGTTGGAACTTGCTGTTGGAACTTGTTGTTGGAACTTGTTGGAACTTGTTGTTGGAACTTGCTGTTGGAACTTGCTGTTGGAACTTGTTGTTGGAACTTGTTGGAACTTGCTGTTGGAACTTGTTGGAACTTGTTGTTGGAACTTGTTGTTGGAACTTGCTGTTGGCACTTGTTGGAACTTGTTGGAACTTGTTGTTGGAACTTGCTGTTGGAACTTGCTGTTGGAACTTGTTGGAACTTGTTGTTGGAACTTGTTGTTGGAACTTGCTGTTGGAACTTGCTGTTGGAACTTGTTGGAACTTGTTGTTGGAACTTGTTGTTGGAACTTGCTGTTGGCACTTGTTGGAACTTGTTGTTGGAACTTGTTGTTGGAACTTGCTGTTGGCACTTGTTGGAACTTGTTGGAACTTGTTGTTGGAACTTGTTGTTGGAACTTGCTGTTGGCACTTGTTGGAACTTGTTGGAACTTGCTGTTGGAACTTGTTGTTGGAACTTGTTGGAACTTGTTGTTGGAACTTGCTGTTGGAACTTGCTGTTGGAACTTGTTGTTGGAACTTGTTGGAACTTGCTGTTGGAACTTGTTGTTGGAAGTTGTTGTTGGAACTTGCTGTTGGCCCTTGTTGGAACTTGTTGGAACTTGTTGTTGGAACTTGCTGTTGGAACTTGTTGGAACTTGTTGTTGGAACTTGTTGTTGGAACTTGTTGTTGGAACTTGCTGTTGGAACTTGCTGTTGGAACTTGTTGGAACTTGTTGTTGGAACTTGTTGTTGGAACTTGCTGTTGGCACTTGTTGGAACTTGTTGTTGGAACTTGTTGTTGGAACTTGCTGTTGGCACTTGTTGGAACTTGTTGGAACTTGTTGTTGGAACTTGTTGTTGGAACTTGCTGTTGGCACTTGTTGGAACTTGTTGGAACTTGCTGTTGGAACTTGTTGTTGGAACTTGTTGGAACTTGTTGTTGGAACTTGCTGTTGGAACTTGCTGTTGGAACTTGTTGTTGGAACTTGTTGGAACTTGCTGTTGGAACTTGTTGTTGGAACTTGTTGTTGGAACTTGCTGTTGGCACTTGTTGGAACTTGTTGGAACTTGTTGTTGGAACTTGTTGTTGGAACTTGCTGTTGGAACTTGCTGTTGGAACTTGTTGTTGGAACTTGCTGTTGGAACTTGCTGTTGGAACTTGTTGGAACTTGTTGTTGGAACTTGTTGTTGGAACTTGCTGTTGGCACTTGTTGGAACTTGTTGGAACTTGTTGTTGGAACTTGTTGTTGGAACTTGCTGTTGGAACTTGCTGTTGGAACTTGTTGGAACTTGTTGTTGGAACTTGTTGTTGGAACCCGTACTTATTTAATTAATTACATTTCTTATTACATTACAGTAATTACATTACAGTAATTACCTGAGGTAATTACAGTAATTACAGTTCCGGTAATTACAGTAATTACAGTAATCATTACAGTAATTGCAGTAATCTTATTACAGTAATTACATTACATTAACTCAGGCACCTTTTGAGTAAGGAAGCTGATATTTGGACATGACACTGACCAAGGGATGTGGCTGTCAAGGAAAATATTGATTTATTGATTAATCATTTAATAAATTAACTCGTTGATTTATAAATGACTTATTTAATTAAAATTCCTGAGAGATACATCTTCGGATGAAATACTTGCAGATTGGTTATGCTATGAGCCAATTGATTAAGGAAAATATTTTGTGATGGCCATATTGGCAATTTCGTGGCCATATTCGTGGCAACTCAGTTAGTGCCACTGCACCTTTAAAATGCATCCCTGCGTTCATTTTTCGATCGATTGAGTTGAAATTTTGAACAATCGGATCTGGACTGTCGTTGTTAACGACTCTAGCATGCACTCGTCCAATCAGGATGGAGCGGTATGGTCCCCGGATTATCACTGCCCGCAGTTTTAATTAATTTTACTTTCCTCTTGGTCATATAATTTTGAAGACATGCATGTCATGATAGAGGAAATGTTTGTTCTGTTGAACGGAATAAATGTTGTTTATTTGAGTGGATGGGTATTTTTGTGTATTTTGTATATATTTTCACGACTAATTCCAGTTAACATCCTGCAAAATTTGCTCGTTTGCTGGCCGAGTCGAAATTGCGTTGAGTTTCTATGGCATGCGCCATTAAAAGCGCTGTGTAATGGTTGAGCTCCCTTTATTTCGTTTTGGTCATGCGGATGAGCAGACAAAGTGACGAATGCTGCGGCTGGAGCAGTAGAAGCGATGTTTTTTAATGGAAACGATGTAATGAGTAATAAACGTGGGAGGGGGCAACACCACGCATACCTCTTTTAAGGTGTGTATAAACCCTGGAATATTTCAGCAATCAATACAATGCTGAAACTATGTAAGTGAAGTGAATGAGTAATTTAATAAGTAATTTAATAAGTAATTTAATAAGTAATTTAATAAGTAATTTAATAAGTAATTTAATGAGTAATTTAATAAGTAATTTAATAAGTAATTTAATAAGTAATTTAATAAGTAATTTAATAAGTAATTTAATAAGTAATTTAATGAGTAATTTAATGAGGAATAAACGTGGGAGGGGGCAACACCACGCATACCTCTTTTAAGGTGTGTATAAACCCTGGAATAAACGTGGGAGGGGGCAACACCACACATACCTCTTTTAAGGTGTGTATAAACCCTGGAATATTTCAGCAATCAATACGATGCTGAAATGATGTAATTTATTGTGTAATATGGTCGACCTTGGGTTTGTTTGGGTTTGTTGTTTATTTTTGTGGGTGTCTATTTTTGAGTATTTTGGATATATTTTCACGACTAATTCCAGTTATCGTCCTGCAAAAGGTCTGCTCGTTCTTTTCCTTTGAGTCGTAAATTCCTGTTGAATTCTCATTAAAAAGCGGAATTAAGTACGCTGTGTGATGATGGAGATCCTTGATGACGAATCAGGAATAGTGAATGAGCAGACAAATATCACGGATGGTACACCAGATAGGGAAAATGTAGATGAAACCCCTTTTGCTCAGGTGCTGTGTAGCGCTGCACAAAGATCCATATGAGCGGGGCCTGGGTGCTGTGTAATTAGTACACAAAGAACCAATTACTAGGGTGCTGAATAAACACAAAGATCCATTTTTGGAGCTGGTTCTCCCGGTGCTGTGATTTATTCAAAGAACCAAAATCTTGTAAGAATTAAGATATGAATTGTCGACATCATAAATACTTTAATATATGTAACGATTTTTGTAACGATCATCCTGCAAAAGGTCTGCTCGTTCTTTTCCTTTGAGTCGTAAAATCCTGTTGAATTCTCATTAGAATGCGGAATTAAGTACGCTGTGTGATGATGGAGATCCTTGATGACGAATCAGGAATAGTGAATGAGCAAACAAATATCACGGATGCTGCGGCTGGAGCAGGGGAAGCGATTTTTGAATTGTTCAGTGATTATTCGATATTGTTATGACTTATTGTCAATAGGTATACTAAGTGGCCATGAGGTAGCCTGTTGCTATGTACAGTTTTATTCTATTGTTGATTATACCACATAGCTGTGGTGATAAAGGAAATGTTCGTTTTAAATAGATGATTATGATAGGACCATGACTATAAAATCATGATGATTATTATGAATGATATCATAGGGTTCAAATGCAGAATGCTGCATGAACTTGGGAAAGAACTTTCAAGCCCTATGGGATAAATTGGGTATTACAAGCGATGGAGTTTCAAAATTTAGCATGATTGAAGAAATTTTACAGTCTTATTTCAGGAGTTTTACGAAATTTATATTGCCAAGAGATTTTGGATACTATTAAAAGAAAAATGATGAGATGTTTTTCCCAATGAACTTTAATATCTGCCATCCATTTTGGCTGTCTCACGAATGAAGGATGAGTTGCCTTTAGTGGTTGCAAAGAAAATTTGTGGAGACCAGGCAAAATGGGGAAATATGTCAGATATGACCCTAGGACAGGACGGTGATTCATCAATTAACATGAGGTACGAACCAGAGGTGACGACCGATGAGATTCGATCTCAGTCAATGGATGGACCTGTCCTGACATCATTGGGGAAAGGGCTTATGCAAGGAGTCATCCAAAATGATTAATTTGATTTATTGATGAATATTGATGAATTAATTGAAATTGAATAATTGATTGAATTGTTAATTGATTGAATTTAATTGATTGAATTTAATTGAATAAATTTAACTGAATAAATTGAACTGAATAAATTGAATTGAATATATTGATTGTTTGATTAATGAAAATGCGGTCTCAAGAAAGAAGCTTTGATATCTTTGCGAGATATTATCAATGTGGAGACAACCTGGGAAAATTGAGCAAGGTGGTGAGTTTATATACAGATATATATGTGCGGTTACCATTGTGTGATTTCCCCGTCAAACAGAGCGGACACCTGAGGATTCACCCATTTCATACTGACCCTCCGGCTCATCTGCAAATACTGATCTGTGAGATTGGATTGTGCAAAAGCCACAGCTGAGGGAGATTCTCTGGAAATCACCGTGTGAACAGGTGGAGAGACCCTTCCTGGAGGTACGAGTGAAGCTTTAGAGGAACAAACTACAACACATCCAACGCTACTTTGATAAAAGGCAGAATGGGAAATGGAGCCTACAAGAATACACAAGGACAACCAGAGATTCCAAAAAAAGGTACTTGTACACATCATATGTACGACCGTTATGGTGCCGAAGCTATAAGGCAGGTCGAGAATTGGTATTTGTGGACAAAGGGACATGATGAGGAGTTTCCAAGAGATGGTACATTTGAGCGAAGTCGATTGGAAAGATTAGAACAAAGATTGAAAGCCAGAAAGAGACAGAATCTAACGGTAGACTGGCTTGCATTCCATCTTTGGGATGGTGAATCCAGACAACGGGAACAGCAAGAACAGATAACGGATGTAGAATTTAAAATAAAAAGGATACAGGATACAGTGGAGGAGACAAATGCACAACTGCCCTCGAAATTAGGAATGAAAGTGACAGTTGTCCCATCTGATTTCCAGTTGTCTCCCCAAAAAGGACGGTACAGAGAATTTTTTCGTGTTTCAGGAGATAACGAGAGATTGCAGTGGCAACTCAGGGATGTAGAGATGCAGCCCAGCAATACAAGTGCACAGGTGCACAGCCCAGGTAACGACAGAAGCCGGTGCTTCAACTGTGGAGAGATGGGACACTGGATAAGGAGATGCCCATATCTGAGCAGAAGACAATTTCGACAGGGAAACCAAGGACAAAGAAACCAAGGACAAAGAAACCAAGATCAAGGGTACCAGTGCTGACCGATACCTCAGACAATGATTAGGCCTTCATTGCGACAAATCCCAAATGACGATTGGCCTCAACAAATTAGATTACTGGACAAACATGAATAACTGTCGATGATTCTTGTGTCTGAAAAGTTTTCAGAGCAAGAATGATTCATTTTTCTTTTTGCTTGTTAACAAATTAATAATTAATTGATCAAATGCCAAAATTGGATCTTCTATTTTGGGCACAGCAATTTTAAATTTACAAAGTTTGGAACAATTGCGTTGCAATTGTTGGCAAACCAAGTAACAAGAGTCACATGATGATCAGGTGGGAATTTCGGACTATTGTTCCGCACAATTGATAGGTCAATGATCGACTGACATGCAAATGGGTGTGTAGTCAAAATTTGGATAGATTATTGTGAAGGCAGAAAGGGTAATTTCAATTTGACATCATAAAGGTTTTCTAAGAATGGACTTTTGGTTCATTTGTCTATAAGCATTTTGAATTTGATTGACAAATTTTATGAAATTGAAATAAAATTGACACCCATCTGATCTGTAAATAATGGTTCCAACGCAAACAAATATGCATAATGCATGTGTGTGTGTGTTTTTTGTGTATCAATCTTACAAGATTGTTGACACCGACAGTGTGCCTGTCTGGAAATGGATAGTTATATGTGGATGGGATTGGGATATGTGGATGGGATTGAATATCCAGAGAATCCGTAAAATAAAATAGAAATATAATTTGATTATGAACATTATCTCTTTTGTCAAGGGAAATGGAATATAAAAAAATTTGATGTGCTGGGTTATGAGCAGCCATTAATTAATAGTAAAATTGTGAGTAATTTTGGGATTCCATTTTTGATAGAATGTATATGAGAATAACATCTATTTATGGATATGAGCTTCATAAAAGGAAATGAGGAAGTACAAAAACATCCAAATTTGGGAGAGGTCTTACACTGACTTCCCAGAATACTCTGCTCATGGATTTTATATATATAAACTTGAATTTTATCAGCATATAAATTGTGCTGTATGTATGGATGTGTTTTAGGCATAGATGATATGGGAAAAGAGTAAAGAAAATTTTGCTGGTTTGAACTATTGTGGGTTTTCAGTTCTGGAGTTTAAACAAAGTCACTGGTTAACAGATGAGAAAGGATAGTAAATAAATTATTCTCTGCTGGGCAAATTAAGTACGATATTACTAAGACTTATGAGAGCTATTGTTCCGCCTTACAGCAGTGGAAAATTATTGGAAAAAATTAGATCCAACATAATGAATCTATAAAAGAATGTGATAGGGATAATATCCTCAATTTGTACTAATTATTTGATTGTGGGTAAAGGAATTAAGTCATCGTAGTGGATTGTTAACAGCAGCCTGAAAATGTCCTGAGAGTGTGCATCCATGTAATCAGAAATCCCAGATTTGTTTTTACAAACAACATTTTGGTAGAGGTCTTGTGTGGAACACTTCCTTGGTAGATAAAAAACGGTACTGCATGCTGGCAGCCACTTTTGCGGCCAGTTAGGCCAAACAAATTGAGAGGAAATTGTAGTTAAATACGTAAGTTACACATGGCTATTTGTAAAAAAGGAAATTTGTTGAGATGGGAAACATTTTTTCGAAGGTTTATTAAGGTGTTATAATATGACATGTGGCAAGGCAAACAATTGGATGGGAAAATTAGATCTGGCTATAGAATAAATTTATTGACCCCTTGAAGTTAATCCTTCGAATCATTGTTTCACTGGCATTTTTGTTCAAATTGGAAATAGTTTGGTAGAGCTTTGGTTAAAACCTTTGGTTGCGGTATCTTGGAACGAAATGATAAACCATAGGAGATTGATAAGAATAGAAAAAATATGGACCCAAAATAGAAAGTTGGATTCATGCCCCTCATTGCAAACAAGCACATGGGGCTAAGGTGGACGATCCCACAGAAAATGAGGCTGCACCTAGCAGCCCAGCAGAACATTCAGTGGTAGATAAATGATAGTCGTGATTTACAGTCATTTGAATTACATTTTAACACCCCTTGCATTGATAAACATTACATTTTCAACATGTGATATTCCTACTTGGAATAGTGACATTTATTTGCCTACATGACATACAATTACCTGCTGATATTAACACCACATGAGTGAAAAAATGTATCACAACTACACTCATGATCAGGGGATTGAGTTCAACCCCGGGAGATAGGGGGATCAGGGTAAGACAAATAATCTGATTATGTTACATATTAAGGGATTTTCTTTATTTACCTTTTAGGAAGCTTGTTAGTTTGGTATATAATGTTAAATGTCATCGACATATAACTATGTCATAGATATGAATATATACAAGGAGTAGCAGACTTGTTTGTTGGTTTAGTAGTTATATTGGCAATTGTTTTAGTGGTGGCTTGCTTGAAAGCCTTAGTGACGGTGTGTTTGAATAAGGTAACCAACAACACGATGATAACGCATGAAGTGACAAATGAGGAAAGAAATGTGGAACCAGAAAAGGAAGACTTTTATGGCGACATAAACAGTAGAATTAAGATAATGGCATAACGACAATGTTATGAGTTGTGTCAATTACAATATCAATGAACTCATATCACCACGAGTGACACACTGTTAAAAAAAAAAAAAAAAAGAGGGAAAAGAAAAAGTGGAGAGGAATTATGGTAATAATACATTATGCTTAATTTGTTGGTTTGGAAAAATCTCAAAGAATGATGAAGACATTCTCCCGTGTAACTTGGAGATGAATGCTTACCTTCACCAAGGAAATTTATGTGACCATTTGCCTGGATCACACTGCAACATATGAAAGAAAGGCGATCACTTACTCTTGTTCGAAGACTTCGAACATTCACCACATCAGAAGTTGCAGGACAACGACATTTTACCTGCAACCTCTGTGAAATGCGGGGACATATGTTATTACTTCACCAACGTCCGGGGAACCAGCATGGAGCTGCAAAAACGGCTGTGCCCTTGTCACAACAGCTGTGCACGATTCTGCTGGTTGCTCCTGGTAAGGACCATGAATGACCTGAACACCATGGTCCCAACATCAGTGTGGATGCATCCGGCATCCCTGTTCCACATCTTGCTGGCCAATCATGGTTCACAGCAAAAAGTGGCAAGAATGCTACATGGAGAGAAGGGTCAGTCTATGACTCCGCAGTGTTACCACAACAGCGAAATCCTACACGAAGTAGTGCAGGAGCTATGAAGATATTAGGAGAAAATGCTTCATACCTGGATTCAAACACAAGTGATCAGCCCTTCCTTTCAAACAAAGTCAACATTTGTGTGGAGGCAAACGTTTTTTGCCAGATGGTGCAGATGCTGTACAAAACTTGAAAATGAAGTGAAATTGTTGTATCTTGGTGATGGTGAAGTGTTGTTTTGAAAATATATTTGTGATGCAAATGCAATAGATTGAACGATATGGAAGAAGTCAATGACCAACGAAATGTTTTGTGATTCTTGCAGGATGACGGTGTATGCCTAAGGGAATTTGATTACCAAAGTGATTGATTATTTACTTATACTTGTAATGATGTTTACTAGTAGTGATTGATTGTTTACTTATATTGATGTTTAGATTAATGGTTAATATAAACAAAAACAAAAAGATGAGGGAATTGTGGAAGTGTAACTCAGTGTAACATATTGATTGGCCCTGGTAACTTATTAATTAACCTGGTAACAAAGCAGATACATTTTATGTGTATGAACAATGTAATCTCTTGAAACACCTGGTCAAGGCCCCAGGCTAGAGCACCCCCCCCTGCTGTGTAAATGGAAATCACAGCAGGAGGGGAGCGAGCTGATGCCAGGACTCGGTGCGATGCATGACCTCGGGACATTAGCGGAGAGGAGATTAAGTCCAGTTTGGCGATATAACGAGAGCAAACGTTGAGTAAAGTAGACTTGTCCTCAGAAGCCCTGCCCGACGGAACGATGGAATGAACGAGTACGGCGCTGCGGAAGAACATCAGCCGAACGAAAAGGACCATGGAAAAGAGTTAATCTCAGCCATTGAATAATGCGGTATTATTTGGTAAATGGAATGAAGTGAATAATAAACCAGACCTTTTGGTAAACCTGAGTCCGATCATTGGAGTCCTGTGAGTCATACACGAAATTCTACCACAACGTCCACTATTGAAACATCATCATCATCAGCAGCAGCAGCATCATCATCATCATCAGCATCATCATCATCGATGCACTACAGGCTCTCACAAAGTTTCGGTTTTTCTGAAGCAGTCTCTTATTAGTCCCCTACCGATGTACACCGGAGGGGACTATAGGTTTGCACGCCGTCCCTCCGTCTGTCAGTCCGTCAGTCCGTCAGTCCGTCAGTCCCTCCGTCCATCAGTCTGTCAGTCCGTCCGTCTGTCCGTCACGCAAAGAACAGTTTTCCGGACTTTTTTTCTAAACGCTTAATGCTAATGATTTCAAACTTGGCACATGGTTTCCTCATGATAAGTTACAGATCGAGTTCGAACTTCACGACGTTTCGATCATTATTGACAAAGTTATGGCACTTTGAACTTTGGGAATTCTGATAATTCTGATGATCTTTAACTCAGCGCCATTTTAAGTTTTAATTTCCTTTAAAAAAGATTTTTTCCGCAATGATTGGACCGATTGAGATCAAATTTTCACCGTAGGGAGGCCTCGGTCTTTAGAATATTTTAATGGTAATTATGAGTCACAGGTCACGTGGTTCGGCCGCCATATTGTTTTTCGTGAAAACACAAAAAACCCTTTTTCTCTGCAACGGCTGAACATATCGAGGCCAAAATTTGCAGGCAGAATCGCATACCCATGACGAACAAAAACGTCAGCGACCATGACGTCATGCATCACATGGTTTCAGAGTTATGACGTTTTTAAGCATGAACTTTTAAAACCGAGCCCCTCCCTCATTTTTGATCCAATCGAGGGGAACCTTCACAGATCTGTTCAGCATGTCAGTCTACTAAAATGTCCTTTTGGAATTTGCGATAGGGCACGTGGTTTGGCAGATATCGTTAATTAAACGAAAATATTTTTTTAAAATGGATATCTCTTGAATCGCTAGTACCTCAGACCGTGAGTTGGTAATTATATAATTCACACAGTGCAATACGTACAGGCTGCTCCACGGAGCGCCTTACGGGCTTATCAACGAGGCGAGGCGTGAAACACACGTGTCTCAGCATACCTCAGATCAAGTTTGAAAACCAGCATCAACCGTGCAGAATTTGCATATTCGATCATTTTTGACAAAGTTATGGCACTTTGAACTTTGGTAGGGGACATGTATTGCAGCGCAATACTCAGATTGCTTGTTAACAACAGCACACACCTGGATGAGTCGCCACTCCGACGCGGGATACTCGACTCAAGCACCAAGTAAGAATTTTCTCACCTAATTTCACGAATCTCACTCACTCTTCACGAATCTCACCCACTCTTCACGAAGCTCACCTACTCTTCATGAATCTCACCCACTCTTCACGAAGCTCACCTACTCTTCATGAATCTCACCCACTCTTCACGAATCTCACCCACTCTTCACGAATCTCACCCACTCTTCACGAAGCTCACCTACTCTTCATGAATCTCACCTACTCTTCACGAATCTCACCCACTCTTCACGAATCTCACCCACTCTTCACGAATCTCACCCATGCTTCACGAATCTCACCCACTCTTCACGAATCTCACCTACTCTTCACGAATCTCATCCACTCTTCACGAATCTCACCCACTCTTCACGAATCTCACCTACTCTTCACGAATCTCACCCACTCTTCACGAAGCTCACCTACTCTTCATGAATCTCACCTACTCTTCACGAATCTCACCCACTCTTCATGAATCTCACCCACTCTTCACGAATCTCACCCATGCTTCACGAATCTCACCCACTCTTCACGAATCTCACCTACTCTTCACGAATCTCATCCACTCTTCACGAATCTCACCCACTCTTCACGAATCTCACCTACTCTTCACGAATTTCACCCACACTTCACGAATCTCACCCATGCTTCACGAATCTCACCCACTCTTCACGAATCTCACCTACTCTTCACGAATCTCACCCACTCTTCACGAATCTCATCCACTCTTCACGAATCTCACCTACTCTTCACGAATCTCACCCATGCTTCACGAATCTCACCCACTCTTCACGAATCTCACCTACTCTTCACGAATCTCATCCACTCTTCACGAATCTCACCCACTCTTCACGAATCTCACCTACTCTTCACGAATTTCACCCACTCTTCACGAATCTCACCCACTCTTCACGAATCTCACCCACTCTTCACGAAGCTCACCTACTCTTCACGAATCTCATCCACTCTTCACGAATCTCACCCACTCTTCACGAATCTCACCCACTCTTCACGAAGCTCACACACTCTTCACGAA
Source organism: Myxine glutinosa (assembly GCF_964187855.1). Taxonomy (NCBI): domain Eukaryota; kingdom Metazoa; phylum Chordata; class Myxini; order Myxiniformes; family Myxinidae; genus Myxine; species Myxine glutinosa. Next base: position 2,677,512 of record NC_136264.1, on the reverse strand, counting down.
TCTCACCTACTCTTCACGAATCTCATCCACTCTTCACGAATCTCACCCACTCTTCACGAATCTCACCTACTCTTCACGAATCTCACCCACTCTTCACGAATCTCACCCACTCTTCACGAAACTCACCCACTCTTCACTAATCTCACCCACTCTTCACGAATCTCACCCACTCTTCACGAAGCTCACCTACTCTTCACGAATCTCACCTACTCTTCACGAAGCACACCTACTTTTCAGGAATCTCACCTACTCTTCAGGAATCTCACCTACTCTCACGAATCTCACCTACTCTTCACGAAGCTCACCTACTCTTCACGAAGCTCACATACTCTTCACGAATCTCACCTACTCTTCACGAATCTCACCTACTCTTCACGAAGCTCACCTACTCTTCACGAAGCTCACATACTCTTCACGAATCTCACCTACTCTTCACGAATCTCACCTACTCTTCACGAATCTCACCCACTCTTCACGAATCTCACCCACTCTTCACGAATCTCACCTACTCTTCACGAAGCTCACCTACTTTTCAGGAATCTCACCTACTCTTCAGGAATCTCACCTACTCTTCACGAATCTCACCTACTCTTCACGAAGCTCACCTACTCTTCACGAAGCTCACATACTCTTCACGAATCTCACCTACTCTTCACGAATCTCACCTACTCTTCACGAATCTCACCCACTCTTCACGAATCTCACCCACTCTTCACGAATCTCACCTACTCTTCACGAAGCTCACCCACTCTTCACGAATCTCGCCGTGGGATCTTTAACATTCACCAACAAATATCGGCAGAAAGGACGCCATTTTAACGTCCATCCAAGGGACGACACACATTGATGAATCACCTTTGCCTGTTAAACACCAGGATGGAAGTTTGTACCTGGGTCAGGATTCGAACCCAGGCTAGACAGATTACAGGTGAGTGCGTGTACCTCTAGAGCTATGCTTCCCAACCTTTTCTGTCCACGTCCCCAAAAATTGAAATCACATTCGCTCCGCGACCCAAATGGTACCGGTATGTAGTTATCAATTCGTACAGGTATGTAGTTACCAAATTGTACTGCTACGTAGTTACCAAATGGTGTCGTATGTATTCGCCAAATGGTATCGGTACGAAGTTACCAAATAGTACCGCTACGTAGTTACAAAATTGTATCGGTATGTAGTTACCTATGGTATCGGTATGTAGTTACCAAATGGTACCTCTATGTAGTTACCAATAGGTATCGCTACGTGTAGTTACCAAATGGTACCAGTATGTAGTTATCAATTCGTACAGGTACATACGTACCAAATGGTACCACTATGTAGTTACCAAATGGTACCGCTACACAGTTACCAAATGGTACCGGTACGTTGTTATCAATAGGTACGTAGCCCGGTACTTAAGTAGGATATAAATTGTCTGAGAAAACGCTTTCGACGTCAAAACCCCTTTAAAACCGGAATCTTTAGAGGGGGTTTAAGTTGGGATCACGACCCCATGAAAACCCCTTAAAACCAGCATCTAGAGGAGGGTTTAAGTTGGGATCACGACCCCATGAAAACCCTTTAAAAACCAGGATATTGAAGGGAGGGGTTTAAGTTGGGGCCACGACCCCATGAAAACCCCTTAAAAACCAGGATATTGAGGGGGGGGGTTAAGTTGGGGCCACGACCCCATGAAAACCCCCTTAAAAACCAGCATCTTGAAGGGAGGGTTTAAGTTGGGATCACGACCCCATGAAAACCCTTTAAAAACCAGGATATTGAAGGGAGGGGTTTAAGTTGGGGCCACGACCCCATGAAAACCCCCTTAAAAACCAGCATCTTGAGGGGGGTTTAAGTTGGGGCCACGACCCCATGAAAACCCCTTAAAAACCAGCATCTTGAGGGGGGTTTAAGTTGGGGCCACGACCCTGGGTTGGGGAATCCGTCCCTGCTCTAGAGTCTCGGACATCGATCCTGTGATTGATAGAAAATACAAATAAATATCATGAAACGATCATCGATAGATTAACCTTTGCGAAGACTCGAACACTTTCGTGTAATCAGTGTTCACCTGCATCATTATATGAGCAATGACACCGAACACCTGTCAACATTTGAACACAGGTAACACAACACCAAGGGATGATACCTTTGATATTTTCGGCTCTTTTTAAAGCCGATACCAACAGGTGGTCTGGTCAGGTACACGCATCACATCTGGGGTCCATCTCGAGCACACGGAATCAGGAAACACAAGTGGACGTGATGTTGTGTAAGTACATTTGATTAATACGGTGTTATTGTTCGTGGGACTACCTGGATGGCATAGAGGTACCCACACTCACCTGTTCTTGTTAGTGGGAATACCTGGATGGCCGAAACGTACCCATATTCGCCTCTAATCTGTCTAGCCTGGGTTCGAATCCTGACCCAGGTACAAACTGCCAACCTGGTGTTTCACAGGAAGCAGGATTCATCAATGTGTGTGTCGTCCCTCCCATGTATGTTAAACAGGTGTGTCTCATACCTCCGATGTATAGTAAACAGAAGCCGCTCATATTCTGAAAATTTCGTGTCCATCGGACGAACAGTTGCAGAGGAATTTTTGTTTTATTCATACTGATCAGATCAAGCGTTGTACTTGTCGAATTATGACGTCATAATTAAGGCACCGATGGCATCACCATGAACATATCTTATTCCCCATGGTGAGTACTTGACAATGAGCCAAGTTTAAATTTTTTCCATTGAGCGGTTTGGGAGATATGGAGGTGCAAAGTTTTTCCAAGATGGCGTCCGTACCACTTTACCTATGACGTCATAATAATCATTAAAATATTCTACAGGAGGAGGCGCTTCTATGGTAAACTTTCGTGTCAATCGGACCAAAGGTTGCCGAGAAAATGATTTTTTAAAATGCAAACACATGTACGGCACACACACACGTACGGCACACACACACATACCTGAATGCTTAACCTCGCTTTTCGCTTCGCGAGCGCAGGGTAATTACAAACACCTGTCGAGTCTCTCGCCAGGAAAACATGTCGATCACCTCCTCCCCAGCTCACCCCCAAGTTTCCGTTGAGGGATGGAGGCCATCGACCTGCAATTGTCTGATTCGTCCTGCAGTTGTCAGATTCGTCCTGCAGTTGTCTGATTCGTCCTGCAGTTGTCTGATTCGTCCTGCAGTTGTCTGATTCGTCCTGCAGTTGTCTGATTCGTCCTACAGTTGTCTGATTCGTCCTGCAGTTGTCTGATTCGTCCGACAGTTGTCCGATTCGTCCTACAGTTGTCTGATTCGTCCTGCAGTTGTCTGATTCGTCCTGCAGTCGTCTGATTCGTCCTGCAGTTATCTGATTCGTCCTACAGTTGTCTGATTCGTCCTACAGTTGTCCGATTCGTCCTACAGTTGTCCGATTCGTCCTACAGTTGTCTGATTCGTCCTTCAGTTGTCTGATTCGTCCTACAGTTGTCTGATTCGTCCTACAGTTGTCCGATTCGTCCTACAGTTGTCGATTCGTCCTACAGTTGTCTGATTCGTCCGACAGTTGTCCGATTCGTCCTACAGTTGTCTGCTTCGTCCTCCAGTTGTCTGATTCGTCCTCCAGTTATCTGATTCATCCTGCAGTTATCTGATTCGTCCTACAGTTGTCTGATTCGTCCTGCAGTTATCTGATTCGTCCTGCAGTTATCTGATTCGTCCTACAGTTGTCTGATTCGTCCTGCAGTTATCTGATTCGTCCTGCAGTTATCTGATTCATCCTGCAGTTATCTGATTCATCCTGCAGTTATCTGATTCGTCCTACAGTTGTCTGATTCGTCCTGCAGTTATCTGATTCGTCATACAGTTGTCTGATTCGTCCTACATTTGTCCGATTCGTCCTACAGTTATCTGATTCGTCCTACAGTTATCTGATTCGTCCTACAGTTGTCTGATTCGTCCTACAGTTGTCTGATTCGTCCGACAGTTGTCCGATTCGTCCTACAGTTGTCAGATTCGTCCTGCAGTTGTCTGATTCGTCCTGCAGTTGTCTGATTCGTCCTGCAGTTGTCTGATTCGTTCTGCAGTTATCTGATTCGTCCTACAGTTGTCTGATTCGTCCTACAGATGGTAGATTCGTCCTACAGTTGTCTGATTCGTCCTTCAGTTGTCTGATTCGTCCTACAGTTGTCTGATTCGTCCTACAGTAGTCCGATTCGTCCTACAGTTGTCGATTCGTCCTACAGTTGTCTGATTCGTCTTTCAGTTGTCTGATTCGTCCTGCAGTTATCTGATTCGTCCTTCAGTTGTCTGATTCGTCCTACAGTTATCTGATTCGTCTTTCAGTTGTCTGATTCGTCCTGCAGTTATCTGATTAGTCCTTCAGTTGTCTGATTCGTCCTACAGTTGTCTGATTCGTCCTACAGATGGTAGATTCGTCCTACAGATGGTAGATTCGTCCTACAGTTATCTGATTCGTCCTACAGTTGTCTGATTCGTCCTGCAGTTATCTGATTCGTCATACAGTTGTCTGATTCGTCCTGCAGTTATCTGATTCGTCATACAGTTGTCTGATTCGTCCTCCAGTTGTCCGATTCGTCCTACAGTTGTCTGATTCGTCCTCCAGTTGTCTGATTCGTCCTTCAGTTATCTGATTCGTCCTACAGTTATCTGATTCATCCTACAGTTGTCTGATTCGTCCTACAGTTGTCTGATTCGTCCTACAGTTGGCCGATTCGTCCTGCAGTTATCTGATTCGTCCTACAGTTATCCGACTCGTCCTTCAGTTGTCTGATTTGTCCTTCAGTTGTCTGATTCGTCGTATATTGGATTAAAATAGTCTGATGTGAAGATGATCATTGTGATGAACTTTCTTCCATTCTTGGATTATCGAGGGATATCGAGATGTGTATTGTGACAATTATCGGAATATTATCTCATTCATTGATAAACAAGTCGAGCCTGGATCGGATTTGGATCATGGGAATCTCCAGGTAATATGTGACACTATCTCTGGCATGGCACGAGATCTTTTCCGGACAGGTAAGGTCCTCGAGAGATACCAGGTCCTGGATTTGTTCCCCCTTTAGTGTACAATGAAATGAAAACTTGTCTTTTGTCTGTAACGCCAGTAGAAGGTGATCCACCTGATGATCTGAGTACTTGCCACCCGACTGTCGATAATATCGTTCTATTTGGAATACCTGTCACATCGCCGTGAATAATCGTGTTTTCATCACCATCCAGATTTAGCAAAGTGATCTTCAAAATGCATTCTTTTTACACTAAATGCCACCATATGGCCATATGGCGGGGAATGAAAGACCCTGAGCATTAAAAAGGGCACGATAAGCAGCATTATTATATATTCATAACCTGCCATGGGATTCTGGCACAAAATGGAATGAACAGGCAATTAATAAAGTAAACATGTAATCAGAATGTTCGTATTAACAGCTGCAAACATTGGTTTCTCATTATAATTACAAAGACTTCTCCCTTTATGGACGATATGATTGCTTTGCATGGATTGCTTTGATTGGAGATGATGTCCCGTTTCGAGAGACGATGGCATGGGATTCGCACTTTCCTCCAACATGTCTCATGTTGGTAAGATTACCGACGGGATTCGCACTTTCCTCTAACATGTCTCATGTTGGTAAGATTACCGACGGGATTCGCACTTTCCTCTAACATGTCTCATGTTGGTAAGATTACCGACGGGATTCGCACTTTCCTCCAACATGTCTCATGTTGGTAAGATTACCGACGGGATTCGCACTTTCCTCTAACATGTCTCATGTTGGTAAGATTACCGACGGGATTCGCATTTTCCTCTAACATGTCTCATGTTGGTAAGATTACCGACGGGATTCGCACTTTCCTCCAACATGTCTCATGTTGGTAAGATTACCGACGGGATTCGCATTTTCCTCTAACATGTCTCATGTTGGTAAGATTACCGACGGGATTCGCACTTTCCTCTAACATGTCTCATGTTGGTAAGATTACCGACGGGATTCGCACTTTCCTCTAACATGTCTCATGTTGGTAGGATTACCGACGGGATTCGCACTCTCCTCTAACATGTCTCATGTTGGTAAGATTACCGACGGGATTCGCACTTTCCTCTAACATGTCTCATGTTGGTAAGATTACCGATGGGATTCGCACTTTCCTCTAACATGTCTCATGTTGGTAAGATTACCGACGGGATTCGCACTTTCCTCTAACATGTCTCATGTTGGTAAGATTACCGATGGGATTCGCACTTTCCTCTAACATGTCTCATGTTGGTAGGATTACCGACGGGATTCGCACTTTCCTCTAACATGTCTCATGTTGGTAAGATTACCGACGGGCTTCGCACTTTCCTCTAACATGTCTCATGTTGGTAAGATTACCGACGGGATTCGCCCTTTTCACTAACATGTCTCATGTTGGTAAGATTACCGACGGGATTCACCCTTTTCCCCAACATGTCTCATTGGACATTTTGCGAAACAAAAAATAAACCGTAACCGTTCCGCGCACGCAGGCAGCGTAGACCGGGGTTAGTCAATTGGTTCACTCTGTCTGTCCATCAGTCCAATTATATGATCGAGGTACTATCTCATTTCAACTACATGATGTATTTTGAACTCTGTGGACCACAAATATTGTTGTTTACAGATCTAAAATCCTTCAGTTTAGTTGTACTAGGGCAAAACTTTACGCCATCTTGACCAATCAAATTCGCTGTACACTCTGAGGGCGGAGTAACGGTGAGATTCAGAAAAAGATGGCGGCGCCTAGCGATGCAACCACAGAGCTAACTTCGATCAAAATATCTGTTTGTTTGGGGCGCCTTTTTCCAAACATTGTTCCAAAATCGTTAGTTTCTCCGAGAATAGTTGGCAGAAGGTTCATTTCTGGACTGTTCCATTTGATCCATCGTTTTCGTATGGTTACCATCGTTCGAAAACGTATGGTTTTCGTATGGTTCGTAACCTGTTATTCAAAGTTCACAAAGAAGGGTAATATAGATAATCATTCTCAGAAGTGTAAAGCAAGAGTTGAGAAGACTCTTCCCATTACCTTTTTCTCAAGAGTGCACAGCATAAGGTATTCCATGTGTAAGGGATTTCATTCGAATCTCAAGCTAATTGGGGGGGTGGGGGGGGCAGTATGACCCATTTGGCTCACTAACATCTGACTGTCTGGTTTTGAGAAGCTGTTGACAAAATCCTCGTTCGACCTTGCGCTAACATTCCTTCCCTTATGGGCTCCCTGCCTGCCAAGTCTTTCTCCTTGCTACAATCTGTGAAACTGGGGAAATGTTTTGAGTCCCTTGTCCTTTGAAGAAAGTATATGAAGCGGATTACAAGTTGTAATTCTTTGAGATGATGTTGGTGCTGGCTGTGTGAGAACCGAAATGGTGCTACTTGCTTAAGCGCCCATGTCTCCCATGCATGTTTATCCTTATCTATTAATAATCTCTTGTGCACTGTCCAAGTTCGACCAGGTGCTTATAAAACCCACGACACATGAACTCTCTAGTTACCTCCGCCACCAAAGGTGGGTGAAGGTTATGTATTCACCTGTGTCTGTCTGTCTCTTTGTTTGTATGTGAATAGAACCACCTTTAGAGGACATTTTTCCCCACAGAGCAGGGGTTGGGCCTTTTTTGGGAACCGTGGTCCCCTTTTTGAAGCAATGTTTTATGGCCAGATGCCCTTCCTGCCGCCAACTCTGTTGGTCGCCTCTTGCGACACACAGTCAATTCCCAGTGAACTGGTGCTCAATTTGCCGACCTCGGAAGGATGGCAGGCTGAGTAAACCCCCATGGCGTTAATTAAGCGATCGACTGGGATTCGAACCCAGGATCCTAGGATCCCAAGCCAACACCCTAACTGCTAAGCCTTGTATGTGAATAGGATATCTCAAAAAAGTTGTGGACGGATTTGGATTAAATTTGGTGGAGAAGTTGGATGTGTGACAAGGATGAAATGATTAGATTTTGATAAAAATTCAGATCCGGGTCCGGATCAGAGAATTTTTAAGTGATTCTTCACCATTGATGATATGGCTAAAACCGATACATAGCACGATATCTCAAAAAGTTAGACGGATTTGGACTAAATTTGGTTCAGAGATTGTGTGTGTGACAAGAACGACTCGATTCGATTTTGGTGAAGATTCCAATCTGGATCAGAGTATTTTTTAAAAGTGATTCTTCACCATTGATTGATAGGGCTAAAACGGATATGTAGCACGATATCTCAAAAAGTTATGGACGAGTTATGAATAAACTTGGGGGACGAGTTGGCAAGGTGACAAGAACAAGCCGATTAGATTTTGGTTCAGATCCGAATCCAGATCCGGCCTATCAGTGGGAAACAAAACGTAAACTGTTCAGCCTGGCAGAGGTATGCGCTCTACCGAGTGCCCTTTTAGTTGTTTCTGTCTTCAGTGGCAGTTTTTTTTTTACCAAATGAAGGTTCCAATAAAAGGTTTGTATCAAAATTTAACTATTGGGGAGAATTAAAGTGTGATTATGAACGCTTGAGATGGAAATACTGTAAAAACATTCAGTGAAGTGTTTCTGGGGGAACTTGACGAGTTCATATCGGATACCAATGTATGATCCATGCCATGAAAGTTCAAATCCTATATCCCATATGTGTTTGCTCCTTGTGCACTACATTGTCCTTGTAATTCATGTCAAGTTTACAAGTCTCCACGACACGACGAAAAATAATTTTCTTTGGAAGAACATCTTTTTTTTAAATAAGAAAACTTTTCCTGAAACAAGAAAATCATGAAAACAAGCGTTACGCCTAGGTTCCCCGTCGGTGAAGTGATGTGAGTTGACAAAGTGGAAGACGCAAGGCGGCCATCTTGGATTTTGACGTGTCGACCCAATTTTCAATAGCGTTCTCCCTTATGCGTAGATACACCCACACACCAGATTAGAAGTTAGTAGTTCGTTTATTTTTCAAGATATTTCGCTCACAATGTTCAGGCATATATATGGTGGCTGCTATCTGGGATTTTGACGTGGCGATCCAATTTTCAATAGCGTTCTTCCTTATGCCTATATACGCCCACACACCAGATTAGAAGTTGGTACTTCGCTTATTTTTCAAGATATTCCGCTCACAAGGTTCAGACATACATGGCGGCGGCCATCTTGGATTTTGACGTGGCGATTCAATTTTCAATAGCGTTCTTCCTTATGCCTAGATAAACCCACACACCAGATTAGAAGTTGGTACTTCGCTTATTTTTCAAGATATTCCGCTCACAATGTTCAGACATACATGGCGGCGGCCATCTTGGATTTTGACGTGGCGATTCAATTTTCAATAGCGTTCTTCCTTATGCGTAGATACACCCACACACCAGATTAGAAGTTGGTACTTCGCTTATTTTTCAAGATATTCCGCTCACAATGTTCAGACATACATGGCGGCGGCCATCTTGGATTTTGACGTGACGACCCAATTTTCAAGAATGTTCTTCCTTATGCATAGATACACCCACACACCAGATTAGAAGTTGGTACTTCGCTTATTTTTCAAGATATTCCGCTCACAAGGTTCAGACATACATGGCGGCGGCCATCTTGGATTTTGACGTGGCGACTCAATTTTCAATAGCGTTCTTCCTTATGCGCAGATACACCCACACACCAGATTAGAAGTTGGTACTTCGCTTATTTTTCAAGATATTCCGCTCACAAGGTTCAGACATACATGGCGGCGGCCATCTTGGATTTTGACGTGGCGACTCAATTTTCAATAGCGTTCTTCCTTATGCGCAGATACACCCACACACCAGATTAGAAGTTGGTACTTCGCTTATTTTTCAAGATATTCCGCTCACAATGTTCAGACATACATGGCGGCGGCCATCTTGGATTTTGACGTGGCGACCCAATTTTCAAGAATGTTCTTCCTTATGCATAGATACACCCACACACCAGATTAGAAGTTGGTACTTCGCTTATTTT
>NC_136264.1:2030055-2042555 GCF_964187855.1 Myxine glutinosa | reverse complement strand
GGATGTTTTATGATAAAAGCATTAAAGCATTTTATGATAAAAGCATTTATTTCCAAGATATCTGTAAATTGCACCTGTCGTGATAGGTGAAGGCCCTCAAATTCATTCACGCAAACATACATTTTGTGGATGTTTTATGATAAAAGCATTAAAATTTATTTCCAAGATCTCTGGAAATTGCACCTGTCGTGATCGGTGAAGTTCCTCAAATTCATTCACGCAAACATACATTTTGTGGATGTTTTATGATTAAAGCATTCAAATTTATTTCCAGGATCTCTGTAAATTACACCTGTGGTGATCGGTGAAGTTCCTCAAATTCATTCACGCAAACATACATTTTGTGGATGTTTTATGATAAAAGCATTAAAATTTATTTCCAAGATCTCTGGAAATAGCACCTGTCGTGATCGGTGAAGTTCCTCAAATTCATTCACGCAAACATACATTTTGTGGATGTTTTATGATAAAAGCATTAAAATTTATTTCCAAGATCTCTGGAAATTGCACCTGTCGTGATAGGTGAAGGCCCTCAAATTCATTCACGCAAACATACATTTTGTGGATGTTTTATGATAAAAGCATTAAAATATATTTCCAGGATATCTGGAAATTGCACCTGTCGTGATAGGTGAAGTTCCTCAAATTCATTCACGCAAACATACATTTTGTGGACGTTTTATGATAAAATCATTAAAATGTATTTCCAGGATCTCTCTGGAAATTGCACCTGTCGTGATAGGTGAAGGCCCTCCAATTCATTCACGCAAACATAAATTTTGTGGATGTTTTATGATAAAAGCATTAAAAATTATTTCCAAGATCTCTGGAAATTGCACCTGTCGTGACATGTGAAATTCCTTAAATTCATTCACGCAAACATACATTTTGTGGATGTTTTATGATAAAATCATTAACATTTATTTCCAGGATCTCTGTAAATTACACCTGTCGTGATAGGTGAAGGCCCTCAAATTCATTCACGCAAACATACATTTTGTGGATGTTTTATGATAAAAGCATTAAAATATATTTCCAGGATATCTGTAAATTACACCTGTCGTGATAGGTGAAGGCCCTCAAATTCATTCACGCAAACATACATTTTGTGGATGTTTTATGATAAAAGCATTGAAATATATTTCCAGGATATCTGGAAATTGCACCTGTCGTGATAGGTGAAGTTCCTCAAATTCATTCACGCAAACATACATTTTGTGGACGTTTTATGATAAAATCATTAAAATGTATTTCCAGGATCTCTCTGGAAATTGCACCTGTCGTGATAGGTGAAGGCCCTCCAATTCATTCACGCAAACATACATTTTGTGGATGTTTTATGATAAAAGCATTAAAAATTATTTCCAAGATCTCTGGAAATTGCACCTGTCGTGACATGTGAAATTCCTTAAATTCATTCACGCAAACATACATTCGATCGGTACTTTTATCCATTTTGACTGTTACAATATCCAAGTGTTTTTGTTATTCCTTTACGTTCTCCCAGATTGAAGAAATCAAATTTGAAGTTCACCGTTATGATCGATTATAAAATGCGGAGATTTCTTTAAGTTCGCTTCCGTGCTTTGTTGAATACAAGAGAATCATCTCAGGAATTATTGTGTGAACATCTCCCATGATGCCCTGGAGTGCACATTCCTTTATCGTTTTGTTTCGTCTGTCGAGCCTGCGATTGACACCGTTGTTGTTTAAGCTATATTTACAAGACTACAATACCTCAAAAGGTAAAATAAATTATTGTTGCCAAACAAGATGTGTGTAAGAGGAAAGAAGATGATACACGGTATTATCATTTTGGGCCACGTTTCCAGTGGAACGGAGCATGCACGGATCCTGACAATCCCATCCATGGCGGGTTCATAGCAATCGTGCTTCTTTGGAATCGAACAAATTTGGTTGCACCGGAAATTCACGATGCAACTTTTTATTTTCCCCCTGCACACAAACCAATCGCCGATGCTACATTTGACGTCACGAACACACCACGGGTACGTTTCGATTTCATTTGTTTAAAAAAAAAAAACACCACTCAAAGCTACGTAAAGTACTCCATGGTTCGTGCATTTTTAAGAAAATTCCACAATCAGTCGGAGCTGTACATTTTGCAGATCATAACGTGACTGTAACGGTAAATAATTTAAGGATCATTACATCGAGTGTGGATTCGTTTCGCGAACTTCTCGAGGTTTTTTTTCCTTTTCGTGAACATGACAGAGCAGGTGTACAATTCATTTCACTGCTATTCTGCATGCCAGTGTTAATGTGCATGGTCTTTGTTACACAAAATTATTGTAAAATAAAAGTTGGATTGCAAACGATGTTTTATCGAGATTTCCTCTCTCTTTTTGTACGCCTTCACTCCAACAATCCACTAACATTGGATGTTCGTGCTCTCAAACAAAGATCTTATCTAGGCTTGGATCTGTTTATAAGCACGTCCTTGTTTAAGAAACCAAAAATTTGCATCACCTTGATTCAAAGCACAATGTGATAAGGACCATTTATTTATTACGTGTACAAAGATGACAAATCTTCACTTTACCAACTTGATGCTGCCCTTTGCACCATTAACCATCATACGAAGAAAAGGCACGAAAGGCACGTTGACGTCACTCTCAACGGATCTACAATTGATGAGAAATGAATCTGACATCTGGATTATGACGTTCAAATGAAACAAGTCTCAGATCCCTGGTTATTTCAGCAAGATCACCTTATTTAAGAATGCTAACTTGTGATCAACCAATAAAGTAACTTATACGGTAAAGCTTTCGGGGATGACCACTCAAACATAAATGCCAGAGGCCGACTGTGCCTGGTCTAGTTCGATCCAATAACCTTTCCAAACTAATATAACAATGAACCTGTTTTATAAATATTTTCAAGTGCTTGTTTGTATGTGTGTTTGGTTGTTTTTGTTTGTCTGTTTGTGTGTGTATGTCTGTTTGTGTGGGTGTGTCTGTTTGTGTGGGTGTGTCTGTTTGTGTGGGTGTGTCTGTTTGTGTGGGTGTGTCTGTTTGTGTGGGTGTGTGTTTGTGTGGGTGTGTCTGTTTGTGTGTGTGTTTGTGTGTGTCTGTTTGTGTGTGTGTCTGTTTGTGTGTGTGTCTGTTTGTGTGTGTGTGTGTGTGTCTGTTTGTGTGTGTGTGTGTGTCTGTTTGTGTGTGTGTCTCTTTGTGTGTGTTTGTGTGCCTGTGTGTATGTCTGTGTGTGTATGTGTTTGTGTGTGTCTGTTTGTGTGTGTGTATGTCTGTTTGTTTGTGTGTGTGTCTGTTTGTGTGTGTGTGTGTGTCTGTGTCTGTTTGTGTGTCCATGTCTGTGTGTGTGTGTATGTCTGTGTGTGTATGTGTTTGTGTGTCCATGTCTGTGTGTGTGTGTGTGTGTCTGTTTGTGTATGTGCTTGTGTGTGTGTATGTGTATGTGTTTCTGTGTGTGCATGTCTGTTTGTGTGTGTGTGTCTGTTTGTTTGTGTGTGTTTGTACGATATCCTTTCACGGCCTAACCGTGGTATCTGGAGGCCCCACATTTTGGGTACCGATACTTCAGAATCTGGGCAAGCTTTCAAGGTAACAATGCTGGCCTCGAAGTCCGTTTTGAGGCCTCCAAAGGCCGCTATAAAGTGTAAATTTGGATGTGGGGTCAGGCAGTGCTGCACGGAGGCAAAAGGTAACCACCATGACTCTATAAGACCAATAACTCCATAGCTTTTCAAAGTCCAATATATCCTGAAATCCCAGCCATGAACACCCCTACCGCAGGGGGGTGGGGGGAGGGAGAAGGGACGCCGAGTTCCCCCTGTTCGTATTTCCAACAATGGAGTATCCTCTTTCTTGAAGATCACATTCCACCTTCCACAGTGAAAGGTATTAAAGCTTTGGGCCTCATTAATGGGTCTAACACACATCATCATCTCTCTCGTGTTACTTTTAGCACCCGCAGTAACCTTTGACATCTTCAGTGGTGACTGTTTAAGAACATTGATGGAAATAAGACCAGGGATAGTTGTTATCATCATGGGGCTTGCACCGTGACCGATGAATAAAAGTGATTTCGTTTGTCGTGCATGATCATTGCAATTGTCATTCCGAGGCGTAAACCAACCGCAAACCAAGATCCAGGTGCACAGGTAGGAACAAAAAAAACTCAGGTGTGACTCGCTGACTTTCCTTTCACTGTCTATCGTGCTTCGCAATTTTATTGTTGAAGGAATTTGCATGTGTAACCATTTAACAAAAAAACATTCATTCATTTAGCAAATTACATACAAGAGAGTCGTCTGTACACAGTATTACGTCAGCACAAAGGGCAGAATTTTAAAATTCAACGCCCCCCTCCCCGGAGCCCCCCAACCCCACCCTCCCCGATCCCCACTCCCCACTGTAGCCCCCAACCCCACCCCACATTTCTTTCCCTCATCTAACAATTCATCCCACCCATGCCCCCTATGTACATTCCACCTCCAAAATCCAACATTGTCTTACTATTCTCAGTCCCACCCTGGCCCATTGTGTCCATGATGATATTTATCCAGAGGTTTATAGCACAAGACGTTATTCGAATCCAGGTTTGGATTCATAAACGTCATCACTTTGCATTAAAGGCAGAATCACGCACGACCTCGTTGAACCTGTGGATACGAGGGACGCCAAACGGACCGTGCAATCTTAATGCTCAGCAGGGCCGGTGGAAGCCATTCAGCACCGACTTCACTTCAACAGCATCAAGTTTCACCCGTCCGTGCGAACATGTTTGGAGGATATAAGTAGCAAGAAAAATTCGAACGTAAGCGCCCTCATGTTGTGGTAGGAGGAACATCAAGGCTTCCACGAGCTGCGCGACCTAGTCCATGACAGGTGGTGCAATGGCCGCACCGTTAGCCGTGCATTACCGGTGTGAGACTCATGGCGTCATCTTCACAGCCTGGCACAGGAACCTTCCCATCAGAGCGGAACTCTTTCTGCAAGGTAAGAAAAACAAGCGTTGTGCCTAGGTCCTCCGTCGGTGAAGTGATGCGAGTTGACAAAGTGGAGGACGCGACGCGGCCATCTTGGATTGTGACGTGGCGACCCAATATTCAATAGCGTTCTCCCTTATGCGTAGATACACCCAAACACCAGATTAGAAGTTAGTAGTTCCTTTAGTTTTCAAGATATTTCGCTCACAAGGTTCAGACATACATGGCGGCGGCCATCTTGGATTTTGACGTGGGTTGCACCCACACACCAACATTAGAATTCGGTCCTTCGCTTACGCACGCACGCACGTACGCACGCACGCACGCACAGACGCACGCACAGACGCACGGACACGGGCGGAGGGGAAAACCAGTCACCCTTTCGCTCAGCGGTGCGACGGGGGACAATGATCCACTTGTGAATATGACACACGCATGTTGGTGTAATGGAGCACAGGTATGTGTCTGTGCGGGTTGTGAGAACACTGAAATAAATCTTAACATAAATGACAATGACTAACCCTAACATCACAGAAGGTTAACAAGATGGCGCTTGTACCACGTGACCTATGACGTCAGAACAATCATTAAAATATTATCCAGGAGGAGGCGCTCCTGTGATGAAAATGTCGTGTCGATCGGACCAACGGTTGACGAGAAAATGAATTTTTAAAATGCAGACACGTACGGCACACGGCACACGTACGGCACACGGCACACGTACGGCACACGGCACACGTACACAACTGAATGCTGAACCTCGCTTTTCGCGCTTCGCGAGCGCAGGGTACTAAACACTCAAAGCAGCAGAACCGAATAAATAGTTAGCATCCGGTACAACACCTCAATGGGTTCATTAGCAGGTCAACTATACTCAAATTGCACTGGGGTAAAGAGGTAGAGGGCAATATTGAGAAAAATGTATGGTGCAGCAGAAGGCCAAATAAGAGAGTGTGGAGGGATTGGGTTTGGATGTCGGAAAATAAAGGAGTAAAAGGAAGCAAGTAAAGGACACCTGTGGCAACTAAAGGAAAGCACGCAAGTCAGGCAAAAGTGGAGGGAATAAAAATTGCATTATATTTGCTTACATAATAAGTAGACAACAAACAAACAACAACAACATGCATTTTAAGGCCATTTTCCCTGCTAGAGCGGGGGTTAGCCTTACGGTCCCCATGACGATCTTCTCCATTTTGCCCTATTTTCTGCATCTCTTGTTCACATTTCTTGTTCCACCACCTTTAGCCAAGTCTTTCTCGGTCTTCCCCGTCCTCTACTTCCTTCTACATTCATTTCCATCACTCTTCTCAATAAGTAGACAACGTCAAAAATAAATTGAGCAGGAACATTTAGGCAAACTTCAAATAATCTCATTACCTTTCTGAAATCCAGGTGAAGCACAACTGGATAGAAAATTATTTCATGGAAATGGGTCAACGGTGCCAGCACATGTGGTATCGATATATTAAATCTTACTATAATTCACCAAATGTCCGTCCGTCCGTTCGAATTTACCGTAAAAACGGCTCAACCGATCGCAACAATATTTTGGGTGGGTATTCCTGGGACCCCCCGGAGTTAAATAGGCTACAGTGTTTTTCCAATTTCTCCAAGTTTTCCAATTTTCCAGTTTTTCCAAACACGATGGAATAATATTTACCGATATGAACAGTGATGTGGCTTTTGTTGAAATTCTACAAATACTGTTTATTCTACGTACCAGGAGAGAGTAGATCGACTCCTGACGAACTCTTCCTATATAAACGTACGGCTCCGAAGTAACATGGCAGCGTGTGCAAAGCGACTGAGAAACAGGTGTAGCGGCCGCTTCCGTGTTACAGATTCGGCGCGCACTCTTCACACATAAACGTGCGACTGAGAAAGACGTGTAGCGGCCGCTTCCGTTTTGCAGAATTCAATCTTTTTTCAAAATGGGCGCCATGTACTATTTAGTTTTGATGATTTGCGTGCGATATGATTCAACGGATGTTTATATGAATCGTTTAAAATAAAAAAGCCTTCAATTTCTGATATGTTGCCTTTTCATTTGGGCCTCCCAATTGAAGCCCCACACGTAGGGCGGGTACGTTTGCTAGTAATTAAAATTTAACAAGAAAGAGCAATCAGAGATTGCAGACCTTCACCAGGATGTGTTTGTGTGGTGTATTTTGTGTGGTGTTTATTAGCTGCTGTGTTTGTGTGTGTGTTTTTTTAACAACGTAGATTTATGTTTAATCCAATATGGCTGCAGAACCACGTGACTGATGACATCATCAATTTAATTTTCCCATACAATTTGTGTGTAGATCATGCTCAAGAAATTTCGAGCTGATCGGATCAAGCGTTTTTCTTGCCTAATTATGATGTCATAATGAAGGCACCGACGACATCATGAATATATTGTTGCGGATATGAGGATTGCATTTTTTTTATTGTGTGTATTGTAGTGGTAAATTGTTGTGTAACCTTGGTTGAATATGGCCCCTCCTGCCTCCAGAGTTGTGTAAAGGTAAAAAGGGCGTCCCGGTAGTTATTCCATGAAACACCACATTGCAGGACCCGATAAAACCCTTGTTCAGTAGCTTATATCTTATTATGTGTTTTAGAGTAAGGCCTTGTCTTCCATTAGAATAATACTCCATTGCACCGAATCAATTAAGAATAGCTCCCCTTCAATACTTCCATTTCCCAGCCAAACTCTCCATCTGTGGGTAAAGCAGTTCACAAGCGTGGGGTGCACGCCCTCTCAGTTCGCTGCTATAGTGAATATGTGCTCCGTGCTCTGTTTGAACAGGAGGGGCGGGGTCGCCCGGGAGAGGCAAGCCCAGGGCGCGCCACGAAGGGCGGGGCTGTTCAGCCCCATGCCCAAATAAGGAAACAAGCCCGTGGCTCGCCACGAGGGGCGTGCCGTCGGCGCCATGCCCAAATAAGGAGACAAGCCCGTGGGATTACCATACAAGGTCACAAAACAGAGCACAGGGGGGAGGGCGGTACCGAAACCGAAGGGGGCGTGTCAGTCCCGCGCTAGAGAGAAGTGAGAGGCAGGGAATACGAGCTGAGCTGCGTGGAGAGGTACACGACAAAGAAAGGGTCCAAGAGAAAGCAGAGGAACTTTTACGAACGAGTTGCAAAGAGATACGGCAGATGAGTCCAGCCCCGTTTCAACCAGCCGCATGAAGCCCTGACGGGGCAGCGAGTGACCCTGCCGGCGTGCGCTGTAAAGCCGAATACCAGGAGCTGCCGGCGTGCGCTGTAAAGCGGATTACAAGGAGCTGCCGGCTCCCCGCTTCCCGCCCGGAGTGGACCTGCTCGCTGTGCCCTGTGATCCCACCTGCTCATCCTTTCCAGCCATTCCTGCCTGCAAGTTCCCCATTTGCGTACGTGAGTTTGTTTTGTTCGTGCTGTCCTGGGTAGTAACTAAGTCTGTATAAGCTAGTCATTTTCACTGTGTCACCTGCGTCTCATGTCCCCTGTAAATAATCGTGACTGCTCTTTTTGCTTATGTGTGAGTAAATAATAAACCCCGTTACTCTTCTGTACGTCTTCTTCTCCTTCCTCTTTGCATTCGGCGTCTTAGTCTTTTCCCCATTGAATATCTGTGGCGCGATACGGCCAACGTTTGGGTGAATCGGGTTTAGTCGGGGAACAACTGTTCGACCGCGGTTACCTCCGCTCGGTAAAAATAACATCTAATCCGCGGACCGTAACAATATGTTGTATTGTTCCCCATGGGGAGTACTTGACAATGAGCCATGTTTCAATTTTTCCCATGGAGCGGTTTCGGAGATATAGAAATGCAAAGTTTTTTCCAAGAAGGTGCAGGTATCTCGTGACCTACGACGTCATATTTATCATTCAAAAAATTCCATAGGAGGCGCTCCTATGGTGAATATTTCTTGCCAATCGGACCAATGGTTGCATAGAAAAGCATACTCACGTTCTATGTGGACAAACAAACACACAGACAAAGAAAGACATTGTGCAGAGGCACAATTCTGCCGCCACACCCCAAAAAATGTTTCATACATCAAATTGTCTATTTCATTAAGATTTAAATTTATGATCTTAATGAAAGCTCAGTTCAACCAGATGAAAATTGATTTTTCAAATGAAAATTGATGATTTTAGGAGTTTGACCTTTGACCTTTTGACCTCAAAAATACTTGGTTACCCAATTTAATGACTCAATATGGTGTTCAACTTTCAAGGTAAATCGGATGAAAAAAGACAATTTTAGAAATCTGAACTCAAGATGACCTTTGACCTCAAAATCAATTGGCTTCTTCTTATGACCAACAGGACAATTTGGTAAAGTTTCGTGAAAATCGGTTTAAAATTGTGACCTGTAGGTGATTGACGGACCAGCAGACAGCCAAACAGACAGACAGCCAGACAGACAGACAGCCAAACAGACAGACAGACAGCCAGCCAAACAGACAGACAGCCAGCCAAACAGACAGACAGCCAGCCAAACAGACAGACAGCCAGCCAAACAGACAGACAGCCAGCCAAACAGACAGACAGCCAGCCAAACAGACAGACAGACAGCCAAACAGACAGACAGCCAGCCAAACAGACAGACAGCCAGCCAAACAGACAGCCAGCCAGCCAAACAGCCAGCCCAACAGACAGACAGCCAGCCCAACAGACAGACAGCCCAACAGACAGACAGCCCAACAGACAGACAGCCAGCCCAACAGACAGACAGCCCAACAGACAGACAGCCAAACAGACAGACAGCCAAACAGACAGACAGCCAAACAGACAGACAGCCAAACAGACAGACAGCCAAACAGACAGACAGCCAAACAGACAGACAGCCAAACAGACAGACAGCCAAACAGACAGGCAGCCAAACAGACAGGCAGCCAAACAGACAGGCAGCCAAACAGACAGGCAGCCAAACAGACAGGCAGCCAAACAGACAGACAGCCAAACAGACAGACAGCCAAACAGACAGACAGCCAAACAGACAGACAGCCAAACAGACAGACAGCCAAACAGACAGACAGCCAAACAGACAGACAGCCAAACAGACAGACAGCCAAACAGACAGACAGCCAAACAGACAGACAGCCAAACAGACAGACAGCCAAACAGACAGACAGCCAAACAGACAGACAGCCAAACAGACAGACAGCCAAACAGACAGACAGCCAAACAGACAGACAGCCAAACAGACAGACAGCCAAACAGACAGACAGCCAAACAGACAGACAGCCAAACAGACAGACAGCCAAACAGACAGACAGCCAAACAGACAGACAGCCAAACAGACAGACAGCCAAACAGACAGACAGCCAAACAGACAGACAGCCAAACAGACAGACAGCCAAACAGACAGACAGCCAAACAGACAGACAGCCAAACAGACAGACAGCCAAACAGACAGACAGCCAAACAGACAGACAGCCAAACAGACAGACAGCCAAACAGACAGCCAAAGAGACAGCCCAACAGACAGCCCAACAGACAGCCCAACAGACAGCCCAACAGACAGCCCAACAGACAGCCCAACAGACAGCCCAACAGACAGCCCAACAGACAGCCCAACAGACAGCCCAACAGACAGCCAAACAGACAGCCAAACAGACAGCCAAACAGACAGCCAAACAGACAGCCAAACAGACAGCCAAAGAGAAAAACAAAGAGACAGACAGACAGACAGACAGACAGACAGACGGGCAAAGAGACGGGCAAAGAGACGGGCAAAGAGACGGGCAAATAGACGGGCAAATAGACAGGCAAATAGACAGGCAAATAGACAGACAAATAGACGGACAAATAGACATGCAAAGAGACAGACAAATAGACAGGGGGGGGAAACAGACAAAGAGACAGACAAAGAGACAGACAAAGAGACAGACAAAGAGACAGACAAAGAGACAGACAAAGAGACAGACAAAGAGACAGGCAAAGGGACAGGCAAATAGACAGGCAAAGAGACAGGCAAATAAACAGGCAAAGGGACAGGCAAAGAGACAGGCAAATAAACAGGCAAAGAGACAGGCAAAAGGACAGGCAAAGAGACAGACAAAGACACAGACAAAGAGACAGGCAAAGAGACAGGCAAAGAGACAGGCAAAGAGACAGGCAAAGAGACAGACAAACAGACAAACAAACAGACAGACAGACAGACCGACAAACAGACCGACAAACAGACAAACATACAGGCAAGCATAGAGACAAACATACAAACATATAGACAAACAGACAAAAACCCAAATGGAATACCGTCCCCTCTGGCGATCGTAATAAACACCTTTGTTTTCCTCTTCCCTTCCCTTTCTCCCTTCCGAAGAAGCCACCCCGGCCACCCTATCCCACTCCGATAAAGAGATGCGGGACACCTCCCAACAGAGGAAAGGTTGAATTCGGCCATTCCACATGCACTACAAACATTCCTCAAACAACACACAACAATAACACCGTGTATCACCAATTCACTTGACTTTTTGATTACCTGATCGAAACATTTAGGGTAGAGATCCGACCCCACAAGCCCCTGGAATGGGTGCGGATTGTAATACAATGGAAATGACTGCATCGATAACCTTACAATAAAGGTAGCCGAAAGATAACCAGGTGGAGGCAGAATTCCCCAGTTAAAAGAACCAGGAAAAATCACCTTGGAGTGGTTAGTTGGGGGAAAAAAACATGAATGCACCCACCGGTGGTTAGGAGTGGTGATAAGTTATCCAGAGAGAGGGAACCATTGTTTTGAGATGTAATCTGCATGTGGAAATAGGAACAGGTGGTGAGTGGCAAGGAGAGAACCCAGGTGTTTACAAGCGATGAAGCGGCAAGGCGGAGAGCGGTCAAGTTCATCATGCAATTCCACAACCAGTCTCTCCCGTTTTACTTTGTTTTGATGTGTACACCCACAATGCACTTGAGATGAACGGTCTTCCGCCAGGTACAAAAAGATCCAAAACTTACGGTCGTGCCATTGCTCATGGTGGTAGAAATGGGATCTTGAGACGAGGACAAACTGTGCAACTTCTGATGAGGCATAAGGTACCGAAGGTGCTTCCAAAAGTGTGAATTCAGTGGCTGGGACTTCTCTCCTTTCCAATACACCTTTGGCAGCACCTGTGAAGAAAAGGAAACATCCTTATCAGCATTCGGTCACATTCCCAACAATGAGAATCAATAGGTCATCTCCAATTGGCCAATCTCGAAAGGTCTTCGGCAGTGAGCGATCGATCTCTCAGGAAACTACAATCGATGGCACTTCCAGGCTTATCAATCACAAACCTTCTCAGACCAAACCGTCCAAGTTGACCTCCATTGCTCGGTACACAACAAAATCTCCACAGAGCAAAATCCTCCCATCCATCCATCCATCCATCCATCCATCCATCCATCCATCCATGCAGTTAAATGATCCATTTCATGAACATTTCCCCCTTTTTAGTCCCCATCGGACTTAATCCGAAACGGGGGCTTATTAATTGGTTTTCAGAGGGTTGATCAAACGATGGCATTCCTCCATATGGATCTATCCATTGTACCAGTTTCATGCAAA
>NC_136264.1:2017555-2025055 GCF_964187855.1 Myxine glutinosa | reverse complement strand
GTTTCCTTCTGTATCCATCCTGCCCATGCCAGTCCTCCCCATGCCAGTCCTCCCCATTCCATCCTCCCCATTCCAGTCCTCCCCATTCCAGTCCTCCCCATTCCAGTCCTCCCCATTCCAGTCCTCCCCATTCCATTCCTCCCCATTCCATTCCTCCCCATTCCATTCCTCCCCATTCCAGTCCTCCCCATTCCATTCCTCCCCATTCCAGTCCTCCCCATTCCATTCCTCCCCATTCCAGTCCTCCCCATTCCAGTCCTCCCCGTTCCATTCCTCCCCGTTCCAGTCCTCCCCATTCCAGTCCTCCCCATTCCAGTCCTCCCCATTCCAGTCCTCCCCATTCCAGTCCTCCCCATTCCATTCCTCCCCATTCCATTCCTCCCCATTCCAGTCCTCCCCATTCCAGTCCTCCCCATTCCAGTCCTCCCCATTCCATTCCTCTCCTTTCCATTTCTCCCGACCCCATTGTTTGTCCAAGTCTCCCTCTATTTTGTCCTTCAACTCTGCTGCTGGTGTCCAACCCCGTCTCTCTCTCTACTGTTCAATTTTTCCTGTTGCGTTCTGATCCATTCAGTGTTCTAACTCTTCCACGAGCCTCGACTCTGTATACAAAAAACTGCAATAGGTTGGCAACCATTGTGCAGGCTTGATAGGCCAAATGGTCTGTTTCTGTGTGTTGAAGTTTCATGGAAGGGAAATCATCGATTGTATATTCTGAACGTGGTGTGTGTGTGTGTGTGTTCGTCTGTCTCCTATTTACGGCAGCCACTTCCCATACTTAGTTTGAAAAGTTCAACTTTCCCTTTTGAAATGATGGGAGAACAGGAATGAGTAATGTTGATGCCAAATTTTATTTCGCAAGCTTTTTTATTTATTTCTCTTTTTAGACAAGCTTAACTCAATCTTATTTCTCTTTTTCTACAAATCCACCTCCACCGCCCGATGTCACACCACCATTTCACGGTGCGTGGTACAAGTAGCTCACAGCTTTGTCTCTGAGTG
This sequence comes from Myxine glutinosa, assembly GCF_964187855.1. NCBI lineage: Eukaryota > Metazoa > Chordata > Myxini > Myxiniformes > Myxinidae > Myxine > Myxine glutinosa. The sequence continues at coordinate 2,024,053 of NC_136264.1, read as the reverse complement.
AAACGATGAGTGCGACACACTTAACCTTTTTAAAAGTCCACAAAATATTTTAAATTGATAAATTGACTTAAATTTTTCCCTTCACCAAACGCTGCAATATCGTTCCAATCGGAAATCTTTTTCACATTACAAAAGTCAAGGCTCATAAAAGAGCTGAAAATATTTCACATATATATATATATATTTATTTATTTATTTTACACAAAGAGCTGAAAAAACACAGCAGAATGCAAAATATTTACCAGATGGACAAAGGGGAACAGGTTGACAAGGACACGGATTAACAACTTGCAGCATAATGAAGATAGTCGTACGTGTGTGCCAGTGAGTGTCTACGTGCTTCTGCCCACCTTCAAAGCGCGTTTCAAAGCAGGCCTACTATCCAGTGAAGAAATCGTACTGGACGGCAGAGGCTGAAATGACAGCAACAGCGTACGTATGCTGCCATCATGTGTGGCGTGCAAACCGACGTCCAGATCCAAGCGAGAGGAGCTGGCATCTGCCACACACGCTGGGCTCAGCACGATGAGTAGCCGGCGGCTTCGATTTAGTGCCCAAACCACCTCGTCAATCACATCTACAAGAAAAAAGAAAAGAAAGGAAGGAAGGTAGAGTGAAGAAATATAACACCACTGTTGTTGTTGTTGTTGTTGTTGTTTCGTGTGCAGCCTATGGCTGCTGGTTTGCATCATTTTTCTGGAAGAGTGTTTGTGCTGCTGATGCGGTGCCCCAATTACCAGTGAGCTGGTACTCAATTTGCCGACCTCGGAAGGATGACGGGCTGAGTCAACACACCTGGCGTTTATTCAGCAATCGACCGGGATTCGAACTCAGGATCCTAGGATCCCAAGCCGGCACCCTAACCGCTAAGCCAACACCAGGCTATAACACCACTGTTATGTTGTTATTCCAAGGCTCGGTTCACTTTAGCACTTGTGCTCCAATCAAACATGCCCCGAACCCCGGCCTTTAGATTACACGAATTTGGCCTCGTTAGTAGGCATCACAGGGACCAGAGTGGGGGAGGGGGAGGGTGAGGGAGTGCGGAATGTAGTCATAGAGGGGGTTCTGCATCATTCTCTGCCAAAGGCAATTTTTTGGAAAATGTCAAAAAACAAAATGTTGTCAGAAAGCATTTGGGATGCTCCATGTGTTCCTTCTTCCATACATGTCCACTTGCATTGTTTTTTTTACAACAACACCAGCACAATACCCTTTAGGTTACTTGTGCAATCAGCATGGTAACATGAATTGGGCGCAGCGTTCGCCGCTGTCGCCCGCATGTAATCCATAAGCCTGATAAGTACTCACTCATCTGCTTCTAGCCATCCATAAACATTCCAAGCACCAATACATACTTTTCCCAGGCACCGCGTCTCTTGCAAAGAGCCAGAGGCGGAAGCCGAACCTCTGCTCAAGTGCCGCAGGTAAAACGTGCAAAGCAAAGTGCAGCTCATCAGGTGGGGCGTCCCAGGCAACACATACGTAAGCATCGAAATCCTTCCCATCTGTAGACGCACACATTGCATCTCATTATCTTACTATAATTCACCAAATGTCCGTCTGTCTGTTCGAAGGTACCGTAAAAACTGCTGAACCGATCGCAAAGATATTTTGGGTGGGTAATCCTGGGACCCCTGGGAGTAAAATAGTCTATTTAGTTTTCCCAATTTCAGCTTTGGTCTCCAGCATTCTCAGGTTTGGACTCCCGCATAACATTCGCGTTCGCATAACGTTCATTGTGACGATGTTCTCATTGTGACGATGTATGTGTTCACACGATAGTGTTTGACGTGACGGTGTGAACGTAATTTCGTAATGTTTTTCGTTTCGTAATCCTTCAATGAACGTTTAATGTTTAATGAACGTTTAATGCCCTTCGATGTACGGGGCCGCACGCGCGCTACACTGGACGGGCCAGCGTGTACCTTGCCCTTCGCCGTCAGGCTCGGGTAAACCGCCGAGCCCCGTCCGTGATGGGGACTGGGGCTTGAGACAGCGTCCCACGAACGAGGAATTCCCAGTAAGCGCGAGTCATCAGCTCGCGTTGTCCCTGCTCTTTGTACACACCGCCCGTCGCTACTACCGATCGGACGGTTTGATGAGATCCTCGGATCAGCCCCTGCACGGGCCGTTCTCGGCTCGTGCCGGTGCACCGAAAAGATGGGCGAACTTGACTGTCTAGACTAGAGGAAGTAAAAGTCGCAACAAGGTTTCCGTAAGTGAACCTGCGGAAGGATCATTATCGGGACAACATGAGAGCGAGCGAGACGCGAGACGTACGTGGTACGTGATCGTCCATGTACTGTTTAGCCATGTACTGTTTAGATTTTGATGATTTGCGTGTGATATGATTTAACGGATGTTTGTATGAATCGTTTAAAATAAAATAAAAAGCCTTCAATTTATGATATTTTACCTTTTCATTTGGGTTTCCCAATTGAAGCCCCGCCCGTAGGGCGGGTACCGTTGCTAGTTTGATCAATTCTGGGGTTTTTTTTCTCTCTACATTTGACACCAAGCTTAAGGTGAGCACAGTTGTATATTATTATGGAATGTTCTGCTGGCTGACAATTTTCTTGATGGTAACATCATTGGAAGTTTAACTTTCCCACAAATCTGGATGCAGCTCATCTGTGACCAACTCCTCAAACTCGCATTTCCGGCACATTCTCACTACTGCTCTGTTCCTTTTCCAAAATTAAATAATAATAACAACATTCCTTTCAGAGGAATTTAGATGCAGGAGTTTTCTGGAAGTTCCTGGAAGTTCCTGGAAGTCCTAGCAGTGTCCACGTGTTTTGTTTTTTTTAACTCTCCCACCACCTTCCCCCTCCCCATGCCTCCTCCCCCCAAGCCCTCTCCCTCCCACAGATCTCCCGATGTCCCTGCTCTCCATCTTGTTCTCCCGCTCCCTTTATCATATGTTTTATGTTTTATGTGTCGGTTTGACTTTTTTATGATCAATGTTGGCTCTTAGACGAGCCTCGACCTTGTATACAAAAAAAAAAAAAAAAAAAAAAGGAGGAGGCCATAAAGCCCATCAATGCATGCCATAGTACTGAAAACTCATGGTTGTTGATCGAAGCTGTATGCATTTTGTTAAATTCGGAGCATCGAGCAAGGTAGCAGCACACGGCATTCCTTCCCCTCCCCAAGTCTTTGGTATGACTCTGCTCGGGTTCAAACCACCGACCTGCTAGAATCAGACCGAGTCCATTTCATACATTTCCTCCACTACCTCCAACCTCCCTCCCCACTACCACCTACCCCAAGTATTCCTAGCCAAAGGCAGGAGGAGGAGTACGCACCGATTGGCGGTTCTGCAGCCAAATGATCACGATAGCAGAGAACGATGTCAAAACGCAGAAAAAAGGCAATGGCACAAAGACCGACGATCACAGCAACGACGACGGCCATTGTTATGCCAACAGTTGCTGCCTTGTTTTTCTCTACATGAGGCGAGAAGCAAGGGCAACAGGGGGGTGGGCGTGAAAATCGGAATGCAAACAAAATTCCACCATGTCAGTTTGGTGCTCATTTTGAAAAAATAAAACCATGTCCAAGACTGGAACGACACACGCTTCACCAGCGCAGGGTGGGGGGGGGGGGGGGGGGGGGCAAAAGTCCAAGGAGCTCAGGGTTCAAAAGGTTAAAAAAGTTAAACATCCAGATCCAGATCGTCATAAGAATCGAATCAAAATTTTTTTTTGTCACAAATCAAACCTGTCCACCAAGTTTCGTGTGAACCCGTCCATAACTTTTTGAGATATCTTACTCACAGCCAAACAGACAAACAGGGGAGTAAACACAATGTACGTTCACATTCGGTGGCGGAGGTGAAAAACGGGGAAGTTTAACGCAGGAGGCCATCATGAGGCCTGCACAATCATGCCACAATCTTAGTATCCTCCTCCCGTATCCACTACTTCCAGATACCTGTCCAACTTGCAACTTTAAAACTAACCACCGAACAACCCTTACAAGGTGACCATTGCATGCATCGACTCCCTAAGTGAAAGACCCTTGCCTTAATGACGTCATAACTCTCCCCTGATTCACTATCAAGCTATTCCCCCTGGTCCTATCTATGTTTGTTCAGAAAAAAAAAAAAAAAACTTTCCGCACTTATTCCGTCGATACCTTCTCTGTTATCTACATCACCTCCAACCTTCATGTCACCTGAAAATTTGGAAGCTGACTCTAACCCACTGTCCGAATGATTGATAATAATGGTCCGAGTACTGATCCATGTGGTACCCCATCACTCATCCTCACACTCACAGCCACTCTTTGCTTCCCCTCACTAATCCAGTTTCCAATCCTATTATCTACTCCAGCAGCCAATCCACAAGCCCTCACCTTAGCTAACAACCTACTATGCGGTACCTTATCACAGGCTTTTTCAAAGTCAAACCATACTACACCAACCGTACGTACTCCACAAATGTCCGAGAGCGATTGTACAAATGATTGTTGATAATATTTGTCCGTCACCATGTTGTGCACCTTTGTTGTGTACCTTTGTCGTGTACCATGTTGTGTACCATGTTGTGTACCATGTTGTGCACCTTTGTTGTGTACCTTTGTTGTGTACCATGCTGTGTACCTTTGTTGTGTACCTTTGTTGTGTACCATGTTGTGCACCTTTGTTGTGTACCTTTGTTGTGTACCATGTTGTGCACCTTTGTTGTGTACCATGTTGTGCACCTTTGTTGTGTACCATGTTGTGCACCTTTGTTGTGTACCATGTTGTGTACCTTTGTTGTGTACCATGTTGTGCACCTTTGTTGTGTACCTTTGTTGTGTACCATGTTGTGTACCTTTGTTGTGTACCTTTGTTGTGTACCATGTTGTGTACCTTTGTTGTGTACTATGTTGTGTACCTTTGTCGTGTACCATGTTGTGTACCTTTGTCGTGTACCATGTTGTGTACCTTTGTTGTGTACCATGTTGTGTACCTTTGTTCTGTACCTTTGTTGTGTACCTTTGTCGTGTACCATGTTGTGTACCTTTGTTGTGTACCATGTTGTGTACCTTTGTTGTGTACCTTTGTCGTGTACCTTTGTTGTGTACAATGTTGTGTACCTTTGTTGTGTACCTTTGTTGTGTACCTTTGTTGTGTACCTTTGTTGTATACCTTTGTTGTGTACCTTTGTTGTGTACCATGTTGTGTACCTTTGTTGTGTACCTTTGTTGTGTACCATGTTGTGTACCTTTGACATACAGCCAGATTGAACCGCTTGCAAAGCCAAAGCCGTTCTGTGTGATACAGGTGAAGTTGCGACCAATGTGGCTTTCATCCACCTCAATAATGTTGATGTTTGACTGCATCGTTTTGTCTCCACTTTCATCTTCGATCACACTGAAAGAGGAACAAGCAGAGTTGTAAATAATGAAAAGAGGTAAAGTATTTCAACATGACAAAAAGAGGTAAAGTATTTCAACATGACAAAAAGAGGTAAAGTATTTCAACATGACAAAAAGAGGTAAAGTAGAGCCAAAGTCAAAATTGAAAGAAGAAAATAAAAAGGGGAATTTGGTTTTCTTAAAGAGGAAGAAAGATGAAAAGTGAAACTGAGAAAAAAGGTGAACAGGAAAAAGACGTTAGTACATATGGGAAAGTGAGAGCGAAGAGGTTAGTACATATGGGAAAGTGAGAGCGAAGAGGTTAGTACATATGGGAAAGTGAGAGCGAAGAGGTTAGTACATATGGGAAAGTGAGAGCGAAGAGGTTAGTACATATGGGAAAGTGAGAGCGAAGAGGTTAGTACATATGGGAAAGTGAGAGCGAAGAGGTTAGTACATATGGGAAAGTGAGAGCGAAGAGGTTAGTACATATGGGAAAGTGAGAGCGAAGAGGTTAGTACATATGGGAAAGTGAGAGCGAAGAGGTTAGTACATATGGGAAAGTGAGAGCGAAGAGGTTAGTACATATGGGAAAGTGAGAGTGAAGACGTTAGTACATATGGGAAAGTGAGAGCGAAGAGGTTAGTACATATGGGAAAGTGAGAGTGAAGACGTTAGTACATATGGGAAAGTGAGAGCGAAGAGGTTAGTACATATGGGAAAGTGAGAGCGAAGAGGTTAGTACATATGGGAAAGTGAGAGCGAAGAGGTTAGTACATATGGGAAAGTGAGAGCGAAGAGGTTAGTACATATGGGAAAGTGAGAGTGAAGACGTTAGTACATATGGGAAAGTGAGAGCAAAGAGGTTAGTACATATGGGAAAGTGAGAGCGAAGAGGTTAGTACATATGGGAAAGTGAGAGTGAAGACGTTAGTACATATGGGAAAGTGAGAGCGAAGAGGTTAGTACATATGGGAAAGTGAGAATGAAGACGTTAGTACATATGGGAAAGTGAGAGCGAAGAGGTTAGTACATATGGGAAAGTGAGAGCGAAGAGGTTAGTACATATGGGAAAGTGAGAGCGAAGAGGTTAGTACATATGGGAAAGTGAGAGCGAAGAGGTTAGTACATATGGGAAAGTGAGAGCGA